>NW_018472520.1:0-756 GCF_002113885.1 Mizuhopecten yessoensis
AAGTATCCTTGGTTAAAGGGGAACCAATTTTTGTATAAACTGTGGATATTGCCCCAAAGGGGCCTGAGCGGCGAGACCCAATAGGGGAAACATAGCAAATACTTGAAAATCCTTCTTCCTCTGTAGGAATGAAAGGATTTGTTCCGTATTTGGTCTGAAGTATCCATGGGTAAAGGGTAACCAAATTTGTATAAACCGTGGGTCTGGCCCCCTGGGGGCTGAGGGGCGGGGCCAAAAGGGGGCAATTGCACTATATTGATTTAAGCGACTTCTCCTCTGGAACTAACTCATGAATATCAACCATATTTGACTGGAAGCATCCCTCGGTAGTGGAGATTCAAAATTGTTCAAATGGTTGGGCTGACTCCCCAGGGGGCTGAGGAGCGTGTCCAAAAGTGTGCAATTCGGCTATATTGCTAGTAACGGCTTCTTCTGTAGAATCATGCCATGGATATCGATCATATTTAGTCAGAAGCATTTATGGGAGGGAGGGATTCAAAATTGTACAAATGGTGGGGCTGACCCCCCCCCCCCCCCCTGCTAAGGGGTTGGGCCAAAAAACATTTATTACTTGGAAATGGTTGAGATCCCCAAGGTATAACCATACATACAATTATGGAGTATAAAGAGAAGTATGCACATTTGCTTCCAGGATGGCCTTGGGGTCTGCCCCACCCGCGCAGACTTAACCCCCCCTGGGTCATAACTTTTAAACGGTTGAGATCCCCACCCCAAGACTATAAATACAAATGCTGG
>NW_018472521.1:0-756 GCF_002113885.1 Mizuhopecten yessoensis
TGTCACAGTGACACAATTCCCAAGATGGCCTGCGCAAACTTCCCGGACAGTTGGACGGAAAAATGGAAGGATGGACAGGTGGATGGACTGCAAACCTATAGTCCCCCTAGGAACTGGTGGAGTACTAATAACATCAAACAAGAGACCGAAAGAGCCTGTATTGCTCACCTGAATATTTATGTCCAACGATGGTATAAATAGCTATGGGTGGGGATCTCAATCATTTCAATGTTATGAAGAATAAATTCCCTAAGGGTGAAGGTACATTTATTACACACCTGACTGACACATTTGGGAGGGAAGGCTTATATCGCATGGGATAAATTGTTTGTATTCTTAACAAGAAATCAGAAATAATGTTGAAACAGACTCTCTATAAACCGTAACCCTCTACAATCTGGAACTCTCTACAAACCAGCCAAATAGCATGGTCCCTCTAGTGTTTGGTCTAAACAGAGTCCACTTATCATCAATATCCAGTCACATTTCATTAAGGTATTGTGCAGATTCGATCCAATGTATCAACAGTATGATAATTAATTATGCATAGAATTTGCTGAACTTTAAACTCAGCCTTTTTCTTTCTATAATATAGAATATTGACCAAGTTACAAAAAAATCCGGACATAATATTCGTTCGCTTAATAATTATGTGCATAAACGGCTGAACTTCAAAGTTAGCCTCAGTCTTTGATTATTGTACATGATTTTAAAGTTTGATAACATTTGAATGACATTTAAGCAAATTAGCTTGTG
>NW_018472522.1:0-756 GCF_002113885.1 Mizuhopecten yessoensis
TTTGTAATTCCCATATTCCGTTGGGATAATAAAAATCAGTTTGAAAATCATCTGAGAAGGTTTCAATGATCACATCTATCAATGTGACCATGTAAAGACCGAAAACCAAAGAACATTTCTGATGGTCAAACGGATAAAATGTAACATCAGCTTGACACGTTACCTCATACACATCGGCAGGACCCCAGTTCACAAATCCACTATTATATATCCCTACTTTTTGTCTGTCGAAGCCAGGAGGCTCAATTTTTTCAAAGGGATTCATGAGTATGATATCAGGTGTCCACACAGAGCTCTGGGGAAGAAAAGTATGATCAATTCCACCGAAATTTTCAGGATTCCATTCCATTTGAAAGTCATGCCAAAATATGGCGAACATTCCTACAACTGCGAATTTACCAGTTTTTTTCTTCGAATTCTCTCAACGAGAGAAGCTGAAACCCAAGAAACACGTTTGTTGGTTGTGAAAGGTTAAAAGTCTGACGCAAGTCTTTGTTATAATTTGCCATCAATTTTTCGTGAAGTCTTGTCAATCCTCATGGGTTGCTGCTTCTATGGTAATCACTGATGCCGAGAGAAGGTAGAGTAAGCACAACATGGCTGTTTCGTATGCCGTGTCGTTATAATGAAAATAGCTTTTAATATTCACTTAAATTGAATATAATCAATATTGCTCTTAACTGAAGCCAACAAACTCTTTTCATTTGATGTAATTTAGGTCTCATTGGCTAAGATAATAATGTAATGATTTTGTGG
>NW_018472523.1:0-756 GCF_002113885.1 Mizuhopecten yessoensis
GTGCTGACTTTTAAAACAAAAGTTGATGCATGTCATATAACAGGGATTACTCATTGTACAAAATTATCACCAATGGCCGCCGTACGCTGTTATTGTTCTTCACGTTGATGCTTTGCAATGTAGCTTCTGACATATTTTACAGAACGCTGTTACACCAAACACGACTTCCTTTACATCAAAACTCTCGACTGGTGTTACCGTTTGATAAAAGAAAACATGATGAATGCAACAATGGCAGTCGATTTTTGTCGTATGGATGGAGCACGTGTGATTAGGATAAACTCGCTACAAAGACATCTTCACGTAACAGATTTGTTACGTAAGTATTGTTGAGTTATTGAGACGATCATTGTATATCGAGTCATAACATAAATCATATTAATTAAAAAGAAATAATCGACATGCGTTTAAGCGAGTTAAAAAAACTTAATAGAATAAATCGAGTTACACCACATCTTCATATGACATGGCTAAAATGCTAACGTCACTGTACCCGAAACGGGACACTTTTTTTGATAAATATCAATGTACTATATACCATACTCTCATTTCCAACTATCTGAAATACTAACTTAACTTGATGACCTGAAAGGGAAGGTTTGGTTATTTTGCTAATTTTGGGGGAAACAGGATTAATATCAGCAGAAAATTATATATATGTCAAATGCTTAAGAGACAAAGGAGGTTCTGATTCAATTTCTTCAACAAACAAGCATTAGTTTTGAAAAGAATAGACTTTTGAAAATGATATAAAAA
>NW_018472524.1:0-756 GCF_002113885.1 Mizuhopecten yessoensis
GTGGTGGCTTCCTTGAAATGTCTCATCAGGTGTTGAACATTTTCACGTTACATCTGTCTGGCATAAGTCATAATCTGCTGTTTATCGATGGGGTTATTGAACAATACCAGGTAGTGGCAATTCCTCCGTTGAGTAGGGTCTTTGATGTAATACAGATTTTGATTGATGGCGATAACAGACAAGTTTCTGTGATGGCTTCCCTCCGTAAATAACTCGTTGATTCGAGGATCTTTAGATGCTGTCGACATGAGGTCGTCCAGTATGACAAGGTTTCTAATGTCGGGGTTAATGAAGGAATCCTGATCTAAATCAAGCGGTATCCCTTGGATGAATTCTATTGCTGCTGCTGCTGGATAACTTCTTGTCCATTATATGGCTGCTGCTGCTGCCCATCAGTTTCCGGATGTTTGTTTTTGATGTGACGTCTCAAATTATGTGGCCAGGCATATTCGCTTAAACAAATGTTGCACTGGTGCTTCATATCGATGTGTTCCCTTCCGCGTCAAGATATGAAATGATATACCTCACGGTTTCTCGCTTATTTAATACCCTGTTGAGGATGTTGCATTGTGGTTAAGCACATAACTCAAAACAATGTATAGTACATTACATTTTATTGTCTCTGTCAATAGTAGCGAACACGGGTCAGAGACCGATCCCATGTCCACCCGTACAATATGAAGTCTATTCTAAAATGGTCAATATATATATATATATATATATATATATTTACAAAGTGACGAGGGTTGTCCGCCA
>NW_018472525.1:0-756 GCF_002113885.1 Mizuhopecten yessoensis
AGTGCTGACTTTTAAAACAAAAGTTGATGCATGTCATATAACAGGTAGTATTCATTGTATAAAATTATCACCAATTGCCGCCGTACGCTGTTATTGTTCTTCACGTTGATGCTTTGCAATGTAGCTTCTGACATATTTTACAGAACGCTGTTACACCAAACACGGCTACGTTTACAGCAAAAGTCTCGACTGGTGTTACCGTTTGATAAAAGAAAACATGATGAATGCAACAATGGGAGTCGATTTTTGTCGTTTGGATGGAGCACGTGTGATTAGGATAAACTCGCTACAAAGACATCTTCACGTAACAGATTTGTTACGTAAGTATTGTTGAGTTATTGAGACGATCATTGTATATCGAGTCATAACATAAATCATATTAATTAAAAAGAAATAATCGACATGCGCTTAAGCGAGTTAAAAAAACTTAATAGAATAAATCGAGTTACAACACATCTTCATATGACATGGCTAAAATGCTAACGTCACTGTACCCGAAACGGGACACTTTTTTGATAAATATCAATGTACTATATACCATACTCTCATTTCCAACTATCTGAAATACTAACTTAACTTGATGACCTGAAAGGGAAGGTTTGGTTATTTTGCTAATTTTGGGGGAAACATGATTAATATCAGCAGAAAATTATATATATGGCAAATGCTTAAGAGACGAAGGAGGTTCTGATTCAATTTCTTCACCAAACTAGCATTAGTTTTGAAAAGAATAGACTTTTGAAAATGATATAAAAA
>NW_018472526.1:0-756 GCF_002113885.1 Mizuhopecten yessoensis
TTCAATAGTTTGAACAGCTTATTGTCGCGTGCTGATTGGCAAACACTTCAATTTTATTCCACAATTCAGAATCAATACAATTGCGTGATATGTATATAGGGTTATTTAAGTTTATCAATAGAAATCTGAGCTGAAAGTTAGATTTTAAATTGTTCCGATTTTTCCCCGGAACAAATTTCACGCATTGATAAATACAGTGAACACCGTGAATCCGACCTTGACCTCCACGAGTGAGTTATTTTTGGAAGTTAAAATAGCAGAGAGAAAAGTTCGAATTTGTGAAGAATCCAGGCGTGAATTTATTTGTTAATTGTATGGGTATCTAACTACAGTCGGTAGTTTCTACAACAGCCTCGTTATTTGACATGTCGTCAGAAACTGAGGAAACTGTGGCTGCGAGACGCGTGATACTGTGAGTAATCTTGCGACGGAGCACAGGGGTTCGTTACAAATGTCTGAAATGTTCAGTTATGTGTGTAGTAACTCATATCAGTAGGTCTGTAACATATGTGGCAGTAGGTCTATAGAATATGTGTATTTCAGACATTTGTAACGAACCCCTGTTGATCAGTGAAGTGCAACAGACGATATTTCTGATAAATTACATGAGTGTTAAAATTGTTTCCATATTGCCAGCATTGGTGATTTCAACCGATGTGCATGTTGTACGATATTGCAGACCTTCGTTTTGTTTTTGTTGTAATAAAAGTATTTTTTTTATATTTTCTTTTGAACGTAAATTTACAATTACATTGT
>NW_018472527.1:0-756 GCF_002113885.1 Mizuhopecten yessoensis
TTGCAATGTTAATTTCGCATCAACGTCTACTTCTTATCAGATTATATACGAGGCAATGTAACAATGATATAATAATATAGATAACTTAATCACCGGACACTATCTGACCACTGTATATCAGTTGAGAGTAAATAAAATGTCGAGTTAGACCGACCCCGCTATCTAACATATATCAGCCTCCAAATCGTCAATGTCTCACTAAATCATGTTTTTTTTTTATTCTTGGGCAATTTCTTACATACTGCATTTCGCGTCCAGGTAATGCTTTTGATACAATGTATTCACGAGATGAGATATACTATGCAAGACGGGAAGTGTTGTGGTCACTAAGATCAGCGGACGGTTGATTGACCAAGCGGACATTGACAGCGGCCTGATATTGACCCTGACATTGACTCAGTTAGGTACAAATGTAATGCTCGTAAATAACTCATCAAGATTAACATTTTCCACCCTTGAGTATATGAAGTGTCTGTTTCAGCGCTCGGGGATCTCGACTAAAGTATACAAGATTTATTTAGAAAAGATAACAGTTTGTGTCCATCATGAAAATTTTTCTTGGTGATGTGTTATACGAATTAGTCATCATTATGCTACCTATTCCGGAACAATGACTTAAGTGAAGAACTTCCACTTTCAAGATAAAAGGATCAGCTTCCTAGCATTCAAACAAGTGCGTCATATTTTACTGAAGTTTTAACAGATTTCTTTTTTAATAAGAAAATTACATTTATATGAGAAAACAGCATTTCTTTT
>NW_018472528.1:0-756 GCF_002113885.1 Mizuhopecten yessoensis
ACACACTGTTATAGTCATACACAGTGTTATAGTCATACACAATGTCATAGTCATACACATTGTTATAGTCACACACATTGTTATAGCCATACACAATGTAATAGTCATACACAGTGTTGTAGTCATACACAGTGTTATAGTCATACACACTGTTATAGTCATACACAATGTTATAGTCACACACATTGTTATAGTCATACACACTGTTATAGTCACACACAGTGTTATAGTCACACACATTGTTATAGTCACACACATTGTTATAGTCATACACACACTGTTATATTCACATAAATTGTTATAGTTACAAACAATGTTATAGTCACAAACATTGTTTTAGTCATACACAATGTTATAGTCATACACAATGTTATAGTCATACACACTGCTAGAGTCATACACAATGTTATAGTCAAACACAATGTTATAGTCATACACATTGTTATAGTCATACACAATGTTATAGTCATACACACTGCTAAAGTCATACACACTGTTATAGTCACTCACATTGTTAGAGTCATACACACTGTTATAGTCATACACACTGTTATAATTAATACAAAATGTTATAGTCATACACAATGTTATAGTCATACACACTGTTATAGTCACACACACTGTTATAGTCACGCACATTGTTATAGTCATACATAATGGAATAGTCACACACATTGTTTTAATCATACACAGTGTTATAGTCATAAACAGTGTTATAGTCATACACAGTGTAATAGTCATACACAATGTAATAGT
>NW_018472529.1:0-756 GCF_002113885.1 Mizuhopecten yessoensis
CCTGTTCGTAGACTTGAGACCAGACATACTACCTGTTCATAGACTTGAGATCAGACATACCACATGTCACTAGATTTGTGATCAAACAGACTTCCTGTTCGTAGACTTGAGACCAGACATACTACATGTTCGTAGACTTGAGACCAGACATACTTCCTGTTCGTAGACTTGAGATCAGACATACTTCCTGTTCGTAGACTTGAGATCAGACATACAACCTGTTCGTAGACTTGAGATCAGACATACTACCTGTTCGTAGACTTGAGATCAGACATACTACCTGTTCGTAGACTTGAGATCAGACATACTACCTGTTCGTAGACTTGAGANCACATGTCCCTAGAGTTGTGATCAAACAGACTACCTGTTCTTAGTATTGAGATCAGACATACCACATGTCCCTAGATTTGTGATCAACAGACTTCCTGTTCTTAGTATTGAGATCAGACATACCACATGTCCCTAGATTTGTGATCAAACAGACTTCCTGTTCGTAGACATGAGATCAAACAGACAACCTGTTCGTAGACTTGAGATCAGACATACCACATGTCCCTAGATTTATGATCAAACAGACAACCTGTTCTTAGTATTGAGATCAGACATACCACTTGTCCCTAGATTTGTACTACCTGTTCATAGACTTGAGATCAAACAGACAACTTGTTCATAGACTTGAGATCAAACAGACTACCTGTTCTTAGTATTGATATCAGACATACCACATGTCCCTAGATTTGTGATCAAACAGACAAC
>NW_018472530.1:0-756 GCF_002113885.1 Mizuhopecten yessoensis
CTTTGAAAGCAGAACGAGTTAACATAGCCATTTGATGACGTTCGGAAGGCAGAGCGGGTTGACATAGACCTAGGCATGTGTTCTGAAAGCAGAGCGACATAATGGGCTGGTTTAGAAATGCTCTGAGAACTGAGTGCATTCTTTACTTTCATGTCATAACGTAGTTATTAGGCTACTCTCTGAAAACAGAGTGACATGTGGAATGAGCTTGTACTTCTTTACAGCACAGTTTTAAACCATTTAGGCCTTCTGAGCTCTGGTGTTGTTTTGGGTCTTTCTTAACACTTCGACTGATCAGGAGAAAAGGATCGAAAGGTGGGTAAATTAGTTCACTGTTGGTAACTGGTTTTTGGTTTTTTGGTTTCGAGACTAGGTACAGTTTGTACAACATTCAAAATTAGTCATTTTTTGGGCAAACTCTCGTCTCCTGACCCCGCCTACTACATATGCATCACTTTGATTATGCTTCAACTGCTGATCAAAATTAAAGTTAATGCAAGCAGTAACATCTCGTATGTTAAAAATAAATAAAGTAATAAGAAAAAGACACTTCGTTGTACATGTCATAAATGTGACACAATGACTATATTTGGTGACGAATACCAAATTACTTTATGTCAAATAAAAACAAGTATATCAAAAGGGAATTGAAGTGATACATTCACCACATCTACGATATAATGACTTTCGTACATCTACCAGAGAGACTCACGTACATCTACGATAGAGAGTCCCCCGTACATCTACGATAGAGAG
>NW_018472531.1:0-756 GCF_002113885.1 Mizuhopecten yessoensis
TAAAAGATATTCATGTCCTGACAATAAATGACAATTGGAAGGTATATTTTATATGTATAAGACGTAGAGCACAAGAGACACGACATTCACACATACATTTTAAGATTTAATTAACCAAATTAATAGGAACACCTTGTTGTCATATAACCATCATCATATGACTCTGGTTGTATTAAGGATGTTCAACCCCCGTTAAAACAATCGTTTGTATCGTCATCATTTATGTGTCATTTTCGATTTGACTTGATAAGTATAACTTTATGAATAAGAAAAAGTACATAAGATGAATTACCATTCGAAAGAAATAAGTTTGTACATATTCCATTATCCTATTATAAGATTTCAAGAGATAATCAAATTTCAATAGGAAACCGAAGTCAGAATAGTTTCAGTAAAAGTACGTTTTTTCTTGTTATTCGTCTTAATATTAGGTACATGTAGTAATAAATATATACGTGTTAGATAGACAATAACCAAAGCCTACGATACGTATTGGTATGCAAACTTTAGAATAATGATCCGAATCTGTACAGAAATTCCAGAACATTGTAAATATTGATTATACAAACTGAAACATGACTTAAAATGTTGTTGGCTTATTGTGTATGAATTTTACCAACTAAAAGCCAAGGAAAGACAACTTGAATTAACATTTGAATAAAAAAATCGTTGAAATATGTCTTCCTTGATGCAAACGACTGAATTATCATTGGGCGCCTGGAACCTATGAATCGATATTAAAATGTGTTGTTATTA
>NW_018472532.1:0-756 GCF_002113885.1 Mizuhopecten yessoensis
TGTTATATGATGGTGAATGTTTGATTGATTTAATGTTATTTGATGGACAAATGTCTGATTGATGTAATGTAACATGATGTCCAAGGTCAAGGTTACATTATCAATCTCGAAATATTCCTAAATAAATGTTTCAATGTCAGCATCGGTATTCACTTACTTGTTTATTGTATTATATGCTAAAATACCAGGTGCCTCCAATGACACCATGTCGCCTGGTTGGATGAACAGCAGCCGCTATTGATTATGCATATGTATACGTTCAGCCAACATATCAATACTCTCAATCAATTTATATATTATCAACTACGTATACTCTACCACGTCGGCAATGTAACGAAACTTATCATCGGGTCATGACCTGCGTGAACATGCATGCAGTCTCTACAACAAACCATGCATGAGCAACGCTCTTCCAAATGCCTATCGTGAACTGGAAATGTGAACGAGTGGTGTGACATGTCTTTGTTAGTTCTGTCAGTTAAGGGTACACGCGTGTATGTGCATAACTTAAGTTTTCTACATAACGATACATATGCTGTGACATCGGCTCGTTGGTAAAAGGAAATCGAAGCATCATATGGTAAATATAATGCAAGTTATTAGTAATGAATAACAGCCTTATTCAAATATTCGGGTGATTTAGATTACGTTGTCTTAAAGGCATTGCAGGGGATACTACAGAGGATACTACAGTAATATATTCTAAGCATGAATCGATATATATCTATTATCAACCAATATATATCTATTATCAAC
>NW_018472533.1:0-756 GCF_002113885.1 Mizuhopecten yessoensis
GTTTTTCCCAGAGGATCGTACTCTTAGTGGATATATAGTGTACGACTGTAGCACACAACATTCTGGTTTATGTGGCGGATGGTCGGATAGAATGTCAGGAATACTTAGTACCTTTGGCATAGCAATTATATCCCGTCGCCATTTTAAGATCAATCATGATAAGCCGTGTGCCTTTGACAACTTTCTTGAGCCAAATAGGTATAACTGGACATTTGACAAATCTGAAATACCAACGAACTCTGATTACATGTACTTAATTGACAATAACTCTAAAAATCTCAGGGTTCTGTCTTTGAAAACAAAACATCTAGAAAATGCTTTTAAAACAAATGTAACTTTCATACGAATGAACTGGGATATGACACTGGATTTTAGAAAACGACCAGATATCGCAGAAGACTTTCCGTGGGTAACAAAACTTCAGTATGCTGATATATATTACGGATTGTATCATTACCTCTTCAAGCCCGGTAAAACGGTTCTACACGAATTCGCTAACTTACAGAAAAGGAGGAAGCATGAATTATTAGCATGTGCTCATGCACGTGCAGGAGACCCTGGTAGTAAGCGGCGAGATTTTTCATATATTTGGAAGTTTCTCTCGAAATTAGACCGGTCGAAATATGATATTTTCATAGCCTCAGATCAGCAATATGTTCGGGATGCTGGCATTGACTCGCTCGAAGGATATGATGTCATTACCACGCCGGGTGTATTAGGGAACATGGACATTGGTTCAGTTGGGTGTGACGTGTT
>NW_018472534.1:0-756 GCF_002113885.1 Mizuhopecten yessoensis
GTACTTCATTTATTCCAGATAACGAATATAACAACTAATTCTAAAAACCTCGATGATACCAGAATTACCCTTAACGCCCCTTTATGGAGGGTATAAATGTCAAAATTTAAACAGAAAAAAATCTCTAGTCTTACAAAACTTGTATTCCTTCTACTCTGTGTTGGGAATTCATTGATGAAATATAGTTTAAAGGTGTATATGTGTTATGTAGTGTGAACCCCGGTAAAACCCCCAAGAAAGAACTAATTGGTTCCGGCTACATTAAACATAATTAAAACTGATAATATGGCACTTACATTAGTGCTATGGTGAATCTTTACAACACACAGTGACTTATAGCATGATTTATTCAAAAACCAATATTCATTTACATACAAAACAAGCAATATAGAGAAAAAAACATATCATTTGAATGTGTACTGTACTACAATGTATGCATAAAGTTTGGCAAGATATAGTAGGTTTATCTCGAGACTCAAAGTGTGATTTATATGGAAATTGAACAAAAGTTTTTAAGAATTTACCTAACAAGAGCAAAAATATATGTGTAAGAATCTTGTAGAAGATGAAGAAGCAAACCAACTGAATTGTATATTGTCATACAATGTATGCACGTGATTATGGAAATGTATATCATGTATAAGATGCAAAAAAGATAATAAAATACATTTAAAAAAATAAATAATATATATTTACACTTAATAAAGAATATAAGCAAGAAATTATTCTTTGCTTAAATGAATCCATGCACTTTGA
>NW_018472535.1:0-756 GCF_002113885.1 Mizuhopecten yessoensis
CATGTAATAGATCTAGTGTAACTACACATACAGCAAACTAACACTGTACATGTTGTAGATAAAGTGTAATTACACAAATAATCAGTTGTATTGTACATATAATATATTTAATGTAATTACTTATTATATCTATACGTGTTACCTGTAATACAGTGAGTGTTATTTCTTTGATACATTTAATGTGTCCTCATATATACCATCAATACAAAAAGTCCATCAGTATTAACTGTCTGTATAGTTTTTCAAACTGCACTTTAATTTCAGATTCCTGGCATATTATCATTCTCTTGAATCCTGAATTTTGATCGTTGTGTTGACAATAATGGTGTTGGTATACTTAATGATAACGTTGAATTTATATACAAACGTGTCGCTACAGTAATACATGATAATCAACACCAGACCGCATTTCCGCACTACGTTTGTATGTTTTAACATTCAAACACAAAATTACATTGGCAAGCTGCTCTCTATAGGCATATCTTCAAAGGACATGTTTCAACCTAACGATTGGTCAGGTTTTTTGTTTTACCTGAGAACAATAAAAAAAAAAACTAGCCGGGTGTCTTCAATTTTGCCATGACACGTTATAGGTTTAATGTAACGTAACCCCTGGAGTGGAAAACATTTATTATTAGTAGGATACTTAAAGTTACTGATTATTGGCTGGGTGATCGGGTGGAGCAATGGATAGCGCACTTGTCTTTCACAAAGGCAGCCGGGGTTCGATTCCCCGATCGGACGTGAAAAGGTATG
>NW_018472536.1:0-757 GCF_002113885.1 Mizuhopecten yessoensis
TAAATGAGTGTTGTGAGACGTGAAGGATGAGGAAATAAATGAGTGAAATAAATGAGTGTTGTGAGACGTGAAGTATGAGAAATAAATAAGTGTTGTGAGACGTGAAGGATATGAGGAAATAAATAAGTGTTGTGAGACGTGAAGGCTTAGGAAATAAATGAGTGTTATTAGACGTGAAGGCTTAGGAAATAAATGAGTTTTGTGAGACATGAAGGTGAATATCAACTGAAGCGCTTTTGGTGTCTCGCAAAAGATGAAAGATTAAACAAAAAATAACAAAGCAATAAAATAAGCACACGGACCCCCGTGGTACAAGTTGATATATACGAGTATTAAAACATTCAGAAATATATATTTAGTTATGAGGTATTACAGAAGTAAAGATTACTGTTTCAAGTAATAATAATTGAGAAAGTAGTAATAACTTTTCTGTGGCATCAAAATAGATAACGATCAGACGAGAGCAGTGAGGCATTTTAAACATGAATAGAGTAGATTAAAAATGTGAGACATAAAGACGAAAAATGTAGAATGAGAGTTGCACGAAATAACATGGACACAAAGCAACTTCGGACCACATGCGCTTGAATCTAACGTGTGATCAATTGGATAAGAAGCGGGGTGGTGTTATCATTCCGAATTTAGTTGGGAGCATGCTATCAGTCCGAATGTTCCGCAGTGGTAACATTGAAAAGAAAACATATAAAGAAGAGGTAAATATTTCTTATCAAAAGCGCATCTTGACTGATCTACATGA
>NW_018472537.1:0-757 GCF_002113885.1 Mizuhopecten yessoensis
ACCCTCCCCTGTAGTAACTGTGTATAACTCACTCCTCTGTAGTAATTGCTATATCTCCCTCCCCTGTAGTAATTGTGTATAACACCCTCCCCTGTAGTAACAGTGTATAACACCCTCCCCTGTAGTAACTGTGTATAACACCCTCCCCTGTAGTAANCCCTGTAGTAATTGTGTATAACACCCTCCCCTGTAGTTACTGTGTATAACTCCATCTCCTGTAGTAACTGTGTATAACACCCTCCCCTGTAGTAATTGTGTATAACACCCTCCCCTGTACTAACTGTGTATGACTCCCTCCTCTGTAGTAACTGTGTATAACACCCTCCCCTGTAGTAATTGTGTATAATACCCTCCCCTGTAGTATCAGTGTATAACGCCCTCCTCTGTAGTAATTGTGTATGTATGGTAGTCTATGACAGGGGATATGTACTGTTGGGGCATGCGTTATAGTAACTGTGAATAACAACCTCCCCTGTAGTAATTGTGTATAACACCCTCCCCTGTAGTAACTGTGTATAACTCCATCCTCTGTAGTAACTGTGTATAACACCCTTCCCTGTAGTAACAGTGTATAACACCCTCCTCTGTAGTAATTGTGTATGTATGGTAGTCTATGACAGGTGATATGTACTGTTGGGGCATACGTTATAGTTTAGACCCTCGATACATTGCTATGTATGGTAGTCTATGACAGGGGATATGTACTGTTGGGGCATGCGTTATAGTTTAGACCCTCGATACATTGTTATGTATGGTA
>NW_018472538.1:0-757 GCF_002113885.1 Mizuhopecten yessoensis
TTTATGTATGTTCATGTATTTTTTGTAATTATTGTAGTATTGTGAACAAAAGTTGTGAGTTTAATAAGAAAATGAACAATTGTTGCAACCTTAATTTCGCATTGCACTATGACCAGTCCTAATATCTTAACTATGAATTTCCGGGGTTTGGGCGACAAAGCTAAAAGAAGGGATGTATTTAAATATTTTTATTTATTAAAAATTTAAATAAGAACAAAATTCTCAAAGAAACCTCTTAGATATTCCTACACGTGAATCGCCAGACTCCCTTATGCTATTAGAATTACTAGACGACTATAAAAAAGAACTAGAAGATCTACGAAAAGAAAAACAGAAGGGAGCTTTTATTAGATCTAAAGCAACATGGATTGAAGAGGGGAAACCCACAAAATAGTTTTAAGCCTAGAAAATAGGAAATATGTTAATAAAACTGTTGCCCACATCAAATTAGACTCTGGGAAAACAGTCAAGGAGCAAAAAGATAGTTTATGCCAAATACAACAATTTTACAAGAATCTGTTTAGTAGTAAGGATAATCTTTTAACAGATGTAAATCTGAACATGATATTTGAAAATCTACATACACCAAAATTAAATAATGCGTAAAGCACAAAGATAGAAGGGAATATGCCGAAACCTTATCAGCGGTAAATCATTAAAAAATAACAAATCCCCAGGCTCAGACGGGTTTTCAGCCGAATTTTACATTTTTTTGGTCAAACTTGGGAGTTTTTCTGGTTAGGTCCCTTAATAACGG
>NW_018472539.1:0-757 GCF_002113885.1 Mizuhopecten yessoensis
TTGCACATAGCACTTCATTGTCGGATACCCCTGATACATTACTGCGCATTTTATCGTGGGCAACTTGACTAGGAAAATCTCGTAATCAGTAATTATTAATGAGGCAGTTTCATTGGTTCCACAAATTGGTTTTGTTGAAATCTAACCAATCAATTCAAAACTCCCCTTACATGTGTTTGGAATAACCAAATATATACAGCTTTTAGCTACACTTTAATTTCTTAGTTTATATAACTTCTTACAGGAATTAAAGTTAATATTTTATTAAAAATGAAATTTTATATCCAAATATGAATTTTAAGACCTAGGTAATTTTTTTCAACTTTATCGACACCAAAACAATAACATTCAATATGCCTATTATTACATACAGTTGACTTGTCTCCCCTGTTCATGCATATTCATGAAAACGAGATTTCGAATGTCAATTAACCCACGGCATACGTTATGAAGTGTAACGGAAAAAGTGCAGGGTTCGAATTTAAGCTCGCATACTCGTGAAAATCGAGTGCAAATTGCAAACTGCGAGTAGAGATTTCAGACACCAGCATTTTTTTGCGAGTGAAAATTTTGGGCTGAATAATCCTCATTTCTAATGGTCGGTCTTTACAAATTCTTTCTTTGACAACTCGCGGTCATTTGAGCGCATTCTTGTCATTCGCCAAATGAATGATTCAGCTTTTGTCATTAACAGAAGTTTACAATCGATACATGCGCATGTCCGTTAGGAAGTACCTGCACAAATAATGATGACGTT
>NW_018472540.1:0-757 GCF_002113885.1 Mizuhopecten yessoensis
ATCTCAAGTCATACATAAATATACACGTCTATTGTAACTCTAACCGTACTGTGTATATTACATCTCAAGTCATACATAAATATACACGTCTATTGTAACTCTAACAATAATGTGTACATTATATCTCAAGTCATACATAAATATACCCGTCTATTGTAACTCTAACCGTACTGTGTATATTACATCTCAAGTCATACATAAATATACCCGTCTATTGTAACTCTAACCGTACTGTGTATATTACATCTCAAGTCATACATAAATATACACATCTATTGTAACTCTAACCGTACTGTGTATATTACATCTCAAGTCATACATAAATATACACGTCTATTGTAACCCTAACCATACTGTGTATATTATATCTCACGTCACACATAAATATACACGTCTATTGTAACTCTAAAAATAATGTGTATATTATAACTCATGTCATACATGAATATACACGTCTATTGTAACTCTAACCATACTGTGTATATTATATCTCACGTCACACATGAATATACACGTCTATTGTAACTCTTACCATACTATGTATATTATATCTCGCGTCACATATAACTATACACGTCTATTGCAACTCTATATACTGTGTATATTATATCTCACGTCATACATAAATATACACGTCTATTGTAACTCTTACCATACTATGTATATTATATCTCACGTCACATATAACTATACACGTCTATTGTAACTCTATATACTGTGTATATTATATCTCACGTCATACATAAATATACACGTC
>NW_018472541.1:0-757 GCF_002113885.1 Mizuhopecten yessoensis
GGTTTACCAAGGCATAGGTAGGGTGACTTGGTCAAAAGGCAGTCGTGGGAAAGGGTGACGTGGTCAAGGTATGTCGCGGTAAAGGGTGTACACAGTCACGGGTGTCGCAGTAAGAGGCTATTTACTGTTGATACAGGGTGACAGGTATATTGTGATACAATGTTTTAGTTTTAGCTTTTTGACTTTATTAGTGTTAGATGTATATTGAAATAGATGTAAAATATCTACCGGGTGTAGTTAAGGCAGTAGTGATTAGGTAATAGTTATATTGAGACAGATAGACGGTCATTATTTTGTATATATATTGTCGGCATTTATTTGTTACAACAGTTACTGGGTCAAAGATAGAACTTGGTAACGAACTGTAGGCACGCATCCGTTACAGTACGAACAAGTATTCACAACTACTGAGTTGATAAAGTAAGCACACTATGATTTGTAAAAAAAAAATTGAAAAAAATTAGTATAGATCAATAAAAGTACGGAAATTCATTGTTATATCTCGGGTTATATTTGTATTGATTCATCCGTTTACATGCATTGCTGCTAAACCAATAGTTAACTCTACGTCATTGACTTCCTGTCTGTCTTTCTTCCTGATAGGTTAACGCCCATTTCAGATAAGTTTACCCTTTTCGTTTAATACAATCGGACCGATACTTTCAGAGTCAGTTGTAATCCATATTGATTGATGTTGCCTTCCTCTCGTGTGGTCTCCTGATGTAGTTCCTATACAACAGGAACTGCTGTTCATATT
>NW_018472542.1:0-757 GCF_002113885.1 Mizuhopecten yessoensis
CGGCGTGGAAATGTTTCTGTTTTAATCCTGTAAACTAACCGCGGCGTGGATATGTTTCTGTTTTGATCCTGTAAACTAACCGCGGTGTGGATATGTTTCTGTTGTGATCCTGTAAACTAATCGCGGCGTGGAAATGTTTCTGTTGTGATCCTGTAAACTAATCGCGGTGTGGAAAGGGAAATTTTCGAGTTGGCAATAGCTCTGATATCAAAATATTCTAAATATCTAAAAGTTACATAATCTACATGTAAATATTCGCGAAAAATCGAACCCGCAAACATTTCAACATCACTAAACATAATTTCAACTTATACAGTGTTTTCGAACATTTGAGATTTGAAATATATTCCGCTGGCATAGCAGTTGTATGCTGTTTGCATTAACTGTAACTATGATCTTATACTTTTTTAAGTATGAATAACAGGTATTATTAAGTGAATGTTCATTGTCACTGTTGATCGAGGCTTGATATTACAATAAAAAGCGGAGAATGATAAAGAAAAATGACATAACATATTTAATGTATTGTAGAATATGGAGCAGATCGGAAACATCAAAGCAAACGCAGTTTATGAGGCTAATCTTCCTGAAGCCTTTGAACGACCACAAGACAATGAGTATCCACCTAAGATGATCATCATATGTAATGTTGGTCTCGTACGCCGCGACTAACGTGGACATACATAATATAAATCTATTTTATGTACGAATCAACAGTGGTTGGAATCGACATAGTTGACAATTGTCAGTGTTAAGT
>NW_018472543.1:0-757 GCF_002113885.1 Mizuhopecten yessoensis
TTTTTTGAGCGAGTAATCTTCAAATACCTACATAAATATTTATTTGAAATATCATTGTTTTATAAGCACCAATCTGGTGTTATGTATAACCATCCTACTGTATATCAGTTCATTGAAATTTATCACAAAATTTGTATTGCTGCTCTTGAGAAAAAACACATGTATGGTATTCTGTGATATTTCTAAGGCTTGATCGGGTTTGGCATAAAGGTGATGTTAAACCCGTACGGATCTTGCGTGGAACTATATACCTGGTTAGAAAATTATTTATTTCATAGGCACCAGAAAGTTTCTTAAACCATTCTTATTCTTTTTGTGGATGATACCTCTTTATCAAAGTCTTCTTCATCGTGTCTTGAAATTTTGAACAGTTTTACTTTTATTCTCTTTTATATCTTCCATTCGTCGCAGCTGGAACCCCTTAGATCTATCAGTAAGATCGTTGCCTACCATTTTATATAAAAACTTTCGTTACCTTAAATGCACAACCATCCCTTTCTGTCTACTTCAGTTTTGGAGCGGAAGTTGAAAATTATACATACCAAGTTGAGGCACAAATATAGTTCACCTAAATATGATCTTTACAGAGTGAATCTTGTCGAAAATCCGGTTTGCAATTGAGGACATCCAACTGAGAATACATTTCACTTTGTTTTGAGTGTCAACGTTTTGGCAGTGTACTGTAGACTAGTACATATGAAATATAAGAATGGATATTGTCACTGTAGTTGTATAGTATGTCACTAACAGCCAACAA
>NW_018472544.1:0-757 GCF_002113885.1 Mizuhopecten yessoensis
TCCTCATTTGTTTCTCTCAAAAGTGCTTAAAAGCCATCTCCGGTCTTCTAGGATTTCAATTTTTTCAATTTTTTCCGGGGGTGACCCCCCATACCCCCCTTAAGAGAAGGGGGCTTCCAGCCCCCCTCTCGTGCTCTCCCCCTGGCTCCGGCCTACGGCCCTCGTTTGGCGGCCTTTGGCCGCCGTTCGGGCCTTAGGCCCTCAAGAAAATGGTGCCTCCTATTTTTTATTCATTAACCTCCTACTATTATTCTTATTGACAACACTGCTTCATCCCAGTTTGCTTCTGGCCAAATATCATCACCCTAGGCCTTTCGGTTATTAAGAAGAAGTCGTTTAAAGTAAAATATTGACGCCGGACGACGGACGGACGACGGACGCCGCACCACGGCATAAGCTCACTTGGCACCAAGTGCCAGGTGAGCTAAAAAGATATTTCAACATGTTATTATCACTCTCATTGGCTGGGATGTCAGCACACAGCTGAGGGTCTTAATGCGGGAGGAAACCAGAATGCCTGGAGAAAAACCATGTGGTCAGAAGTGATGGGCTTATGATCGATTTTAATCAAAACTCAATTGATTTGTCCTTTCCGATTCTGATTTTCGATTACAAATTCCATAATCGATATGATTGGTTCATCATTGAAAAAAAAAAAATGTCTTCCATGTAAAAGTATGCTTTGAAAGTCATTTACTGCTATGATTTATATTATATGATTGATAAAAATACATAAAAGTTGCTTGATATCCATTCA
>NW_018472545.1:0-757 GCF_002113885.1 Mizuhopecten yessoensis
GTTATCTCCCTTCTCCGGTGACATTACAGTGAGCTACATGTACTTTTATCGTCTGTATAGAGCGTTGTCTCTACCTGTGGGTGCGTCTTACATTCCAATTTCATGATAAAGACAAAAAGGTAGATTTGATAAAACAAAAATGTGGCTATTTATGCACCTGTATGCCAGAAGACATTTTAAAGGGACACAACAGATGTACGTAAATGTAGATTTTCGTTAGTTATTTTGAGATAATCTTTTACTGCCAACCGCTACCACTGAACCACATATATCAGGTATGTCAGGTAGAAACGGTCTTCAGTTAAAAGGACTTTAATGAAATATGATATATACAAATATAATTATTAATGTAAATAACTCCTGATTTATAACACTATATTAGTAAAGTAAAAATAGTTTTGAATATGTTTGTATCTCTAAAGTGTTAAGTACTGAATTAATAAAATCTCTAATTTGTTTTTGTGTGTGTTTGTTTGTTATTTTCAAGACTGAATACAAAAACGTAGGTCTGCAACGATGCATAACACGACGATACGATACGTATCACGATACGATACGTATCGTGCGATACGATACGTATCACGATACGTATGATACGATACGTATCACGATACGATACGTATCACGATACATATACTAACAGTAGAAGCGGTGAGAAAAGATATGTTGCAATTTGTAATGGCAATATGGCAACTGGAAACAACCATGGTCCAAATGGGCATGACTTTAAAGTTTCACACAATTCACGTCTTTCGGC
>NW_018472546.1:0-757 GCF_002113885.1 Mizuhopecten yessoensis
TGTCGGAGTATGTTATGTCGGAGTATGTTATGTCGGAGTATGTTACATTGTATGTCGATGCATCCTTTGTAACATAGTCTCACACACAAAGCGTATATGGACATAGAATATATCACGTATGCTTTGTTGGTGCATGTTTTGTTACTTTTACTGATTGTTATGTTGGTGTTATGCCGCATATAACTAAATTTGGTGGATTGAGAAACTTATTTTTCTATTTGTCTTTGCATAATGAGGACGATATCTATTTCAAAAACACTGATTAAATAGTTAGAAAATGGGAGGGTTGACACTCATCAGCGAGACTCAACTTTATTTACAATAAGATACAGTGTATACAGCCAAATAACAAACATCATTTCATTCAACAAGATAATGTCAGGGCAAAAGTACTTATTACATTAAGAAAATTGCGAAATATACTAAAGGCCTATTGGTATCACGTAAGAGGTGGAGAAACTGACTGAATTTGAAATACACCTCATCAACAGAGATATTGCGTTATTGGGCAAATATAAATTATGCCGGTCAACCTGTCTCAAGTCTAAGCTCTGCTAGCGGGCATGAAAACCAGGGAAAGTCACAAAGGATGTTAGGGTGCATCTAGTGATAACTCCAAAGGAGTTCGGTAATAATAAAAAGGACTTCCGATTTACTATTCCATATATTCTAAAATATATAGATTTTTACAAAACTTGATACATTTTGTTAAATGATTTCGGTATCATTTTTAATTCACACTATAATAGTGTATATT
>NW_018472547.1:0-757 GCF_002113885.1 Mizuhopecten yessoensis
GACACGTAGAACACATAGGTCCCCGCCAATCCACAGGTAGACACGCCGGTATGTTGGTTATAGAAGTTGCCTTCATTAGTGACGATGTTGGGAAAGTGGATCACTTGATTCGCCCCGAGGTTGTACAAATTTTCATCCAAAGCGGTGAACCAACTCTACCTGCCGCGCTGCCTTCAAATGATAAAGTTAACTACACGTAGTTTGTGTTGATTTTCTGGTTCAGAGCAGATAAATCACTTACTTATCAAATGTTTAATTCAGAGAAGAACAAGTATCTTTATTTTTAGGAAAAAGTAATTTAATTTTAAAATAGCTCAAAGTGAAGAATTGTATTATATTTCAATTCCTACTCAAGTTGAACTCAATGCAACTACCAAATGTAACCCGTTTCATTTGCCGAAGAATTTGCCCAGATTAACATTGGCTGTGCGTATGTATGTACGGATGGAGATATCGATTGACATGTTAAAACAAAGATACCACCTGATGAGAGTTTACATATTTTATTGACGCAACACAAGAAATTGTTCAAACAACCAAAAACGATCCAACAGCAAAATATGATCAGCTCCAGTCATGTACTGCCCTAGAAACCCTCCCTCCAACTACCCAGTCTGCCTTGGTCAACCCCCCGGTACACATCGAAAACCACGTAGATCCACAGGGGATCCTCACAAATGTCTGAAATACACATAGCATGCTATACTGATATGGGTCACAGCACACATTAACATACATATAAATGTATGTTTATGTG
>NW_018472548.1:0-757 GCF_002113885.1 Mizuhopecten yessoensis
GTGATTCTTTCTTTCTCTCACATATGTATTTCAATACAATATACAAGCATACCTCAGTACATAAAAGGAAAAGGAAAACAATAACAATAATACTGGAACAAGACTTTATTTTCAGTCGGTGACAGTATTAAAACTTATGACTCGTTTTTGTTTACCTTGACGTTACCAGTTTGGGAAATTTGAAAAGTCCCCTCGTTACCTGTCGGAAAAAACATCAATGTTATAATGAGTTAACTTAATATCATCTAAAGGAATCAATCAGGGTTAATATTTTCAACCATTTTTTTTATTACTGTTATGAGTTGTTGACGTTTTGAGGCTATACTGGGTAAGTGCAATTAAACAGGAGGCGTGGATAAGGTTATCACTTTAAGGACTTAACATTACTAATAGTCTAACCTAAATTTACAATAACCTTATGTATGACATGTGTTGTTATCAATATTTAATGCGATAAAAAATACTGATGCATATCTTTTCATTCATTAAAACCTACATTTATTCCCTTTCCCTACCCCTTATTTGTCATATTTGTGTATGGTGCAGGGTTATCAATCGAATAAAATATGTTTAAAATATATTTTGTACGCACGTAAATGTCACAGTCATCTTCGCTTGTATAGATCACCCATTGTGTATCTCTTGCTGTAAATGAATATAACAATAGATTACTTGATTTATCATTTGATAATTAAGAAAGCATTGTAAACTGATGTAGAAACCAAAATTTTAAACCTTAGTAATTTGTTTGTTAATG
>NW_018472549.1:0-757 GCF_002113885.1 Mizuhopecten yessoensis
GGCCTTAACTCTGCAAGTACGGGGCTTGGTAGTATGTTCCATTCCTTGATGTAAGAATGCCCTAAATAGAAATTATAGAAGTTATGGCTTGGACAAAAAGTTAAATAATAAAATATATAACTCTGCAAGTAAATAGTTTTTGGGCCAGGATTTTAAATGTAGCGTGCTCAATATGCCCTACTAAGATTTGTGGTACAAGGCTTAATTCAAAAGTTGTTATTGTTATCGACTGCACAAAGAAAATAAACAACACGCAAGTCATTTTTGCAAGAATGGGGCTGCGTGCCACACATTTAATATGTTCTACTCCGTCTCGAAAATGTGTAAGTATCCCAGCTCTACTATATACGCTGTGAGGTGTCAGGATCTCATTTTTTTCAACATTATGACTTATGGACTGAGTCTCCATGGGTGGAGTCATGCATGCTTTTATCATTTGTGTTTTCGTCTCTTTATTTACTCGGCAGTTGTGAAATGTGTTAAAGGTTAGACACCTCAGCCAATCTCAACCAAGTTATAACCTCTTTTGGGCCCCACCTTACAGCTCCCTGGAGCTTAGTCCTTTCATTTGTACAAATTTGGATCACCACCATCCATCGATATGGATGTTTCAAGTCAAATTTAATTTACTTTCAATGAGTGGTTCAGAGGATGAAATTGTGTGAAGAAAATTTAACAAAATACAGGCAGATGTCGTTGTACAGCACAAATACATGTACCTTCGTCCTTTAATCTGGACCGTGTAAGCTAACATTAG
>NW_018472550.1:0-757 GCF_002113885.1 Mizuhopecten yessoensis
AAAGTTGTTAAATATTTTACAGCTACGGCCCAACTTTATAATCATCAAGTCAAAATCTTATGACAAAAAAGAAAATTTGGTGTTTCCGATAACCTTACTTACCCTAATAACGTGTGCCTACCCTCCCTACATTTTTCCAACATGTTACAGGAAATATAGATTTTTGTGTCCGGCCTTAAAACTGTATGTAAATACTTTTGGGAGGAATTATTTTCCACTGTTGGTCAATGGCAGTAAAATCTTGAAAAAGCAACTCTAACGCCGACAGGTCAGCAATTAATGCCCTGCAATATACCGAACTGTAGCCCCTCCCCATAGTCTATTTTTAGCTACAGTGACCTTGACCTTAGAAACTTTTCAAATCCCTATTGCACATCTACATATAACAGTGTATCACCATGCATGTTAAATTTCAGAAAGGTAAGTTCTTTTGGATTCTGAGATTATAACTGAAAACGAAATTTAGGACGATTAGATATCCCAACAGAAATGGAATGAAATGAAAAGTAAACTCCCTGAGTTAACATTTCATAGGGCTTTCAGTTGACCCTTGACCTTCAGCAATTTCAGTGGTCAAATCACCATTTCCCATAAATTTGAATGGTCTAAACACATGTCGATTAGACTCTTCTAATTAAACCTAGGAGTCAACCTAATTTTTGGTAGCTAAAAACACTTACCATTTCACCCCTATGCAACTTAAGTAGACTAGTACTCCCATGCATTGATCTGGATCAGTCCATAATAGTCTACGGAG
>NW_018472551.1:0-757 GCF_002113885.1 Mizuhopecten yessoensis
TATGATGACCTTTAGAATTTGTATGACAAAAAGTATTTCTATAGTGTGGATGTATTCTTATAGTTCAAAACTTAATGCATAGTCGTCGCACGCGCCATTCTTTAAAAACGTAATCAAAATACTGACATTTGAGTTTGAATGACGTTTTCTTGTGCTATTTGAACTTAAAAACAAATCATATGTAGACAAAAAAAATGGTGCATGGCTATCTATTCTAAGATTACATTATTGTTATAACTGATTTGTTGACACATTTATTGATTAATTTTTGCAAAAAGTGATCCGATGTGGGTACTGATCCGATTTTGGTACTGCCACCTTATCCAGTGTTTTTCAAATCTGTTTTCAATGCATTTATTGATGGTGCTGATATCAAATCCTCTGGAAGACTATTCCATAATTTTACTATTCGTAGAGAAAAGAAGTTTTTCCTTATTTTAATGTTTGAATGTTGTGGGTAAAGTTGTTTTTTTGGAATGACCGCTGGTAACATGCCAAACTTAGAAATGGTTGGTAAGCAAAATAATCGAGTTTGCCGCAATGTTCAAATAAAACCATAATTATGTTAACGCGTTGAAAGCTCCTTAGTATATAACATGTTATGGTTAGCATCGATCACTAAAACATCAAATACAATACAATGTATACGTGTATAACAAATGGGTTGCCGACTATGTTGCTAGGCAACGTCTTCCCAGCATAAATGTCCAACATAAATAAAACAAATAAAATATACAACATTTGATATAGCGCCCTA
>NW_018472552.1:0-758 GCF_002113885.1 Mizuhopecten yessoensis
AATAGAATCACAGACACATGACGACGGTGTCCATGTCTAACATGACTGAATCACAAAGACATGACGACGGTGTCCATGTCATACATGATAGAATAACAAACACATGACGACGGTGTCCATGTCTAACATGCTAGAATCACAGACACATGACGACGGGGTCCATGTCTAACATGATAGAATCACAAACACATGACAACGGTGTCCTTGTCTAACATGGTAGAATCACAGACACATGACGACGGGGTCCATGTCTAACATGATAGAATCAAAGACACATGACGACGGTGTCCATGTCATACATGATAGAATAACAAACACATGACGACGGTGTCCATGTCATACATGGTAGAATCACAAAGACATGACGACGGTGTCCATGTCTAACATGATAGAATCACAGACACATGACGACGATGTCCTATGTAACATGATATAATCACAGACACATGACGACGGTGTCCATGTCTAACATGATATAATCACAGACACATGACGACGGTGTCCATGTCTAACATGATAGAATCACAGACACATGACGACGGTGTCCATGTCGAACATGATAGAATCACAGACACATGACAACGGTGTCAATGTCGAACATGATAGAATCACAAAGACATGACAACGGTGTCCATGTCATACATGGTAGAATCACAAACACATGACGACGGTGTCCATGTCATACATGGTAGAATCACAAAGACATGATGACGGTGTCCATATCTAACATAACAGAATCACAAAGACATGACGACGGT
>NW_018472553.1:0-758 GCF_002113885.1 Mizuhopecten yessoensis
GGTTGGTGAATAAGCAAGTTGAGTGGGTTGGTGATTGAGTAAGTTGATTGGGTTGGTGATTGAGTAAGTTGGGTGGGTTGATGATTGAGCAAGTTGAGTGGGTTGGTGATTGAGTGGGTTGGTGATTGAGTCAGTTGGGTGGGTTGGTGATGGAGCAAGTTGAGTGGGTTGGTGATTGAGGAGGTTGAGTAAGTTGGTGATTGAGTAGGTTTCATGGGTTGGTGATTAAGGAGGTTGAGTGGTTTGGTTATTTAATAAGTTGTCAGCTAGTTAAATGTGATGGTGATTGAGGAAGTTGAGTGGGTTTGCGATAGTGAACGTTGAGTGGGTTGGTGATTGAATCAGTTGAGTGGGTTGGTGGTTGAGGACGTTGAGTGGGTTGGTGAATGTGGAAGTTGAGTGGGTTGGTGATTGAGTAAGTTGAGTGAGTTGGTGATTGAGTAAGTTGAGTGGGTTGGTGGTTGAAAAGGTTGAGTGGGTTGGTTGTTGAGTAAGGTGAGTGGGTTGGTGATTGAGTAAGTTGTGTCGGTTGGTGATTGAGAAAGTTGAGTGGGTTGGGGTTTGAGAAAGTTGTGAGGGTCTGTGATTGAGTAGGTTATTGATTGAGTAAGTTGTGTTGGTTGGTGCTTGAGTAAGTTGAGTGGCCTGGTGATTGAGTAAGTTGTGTGGGTTGGTGGCTGAGTTAGTTGAGTGGTATGGTGATTGAGTAAGTGGTGTTAGTTGGTGGTTGAGTGTGTTTAGTAGGTTGGTAATTGAAT
>NW_018472554.1:0-758 GCF_002113885.1 Mizuhopecten yessoensis
GTATTTTTTGTCAATGGGTCTAAGCATACAGAATGTAAATATATAAACATGATTTATGTGATGGCTTTATGACTCTGCATAACACGGTATTCATATGATACAAATATCTACAGTGTATGTGATGATCTCTGACCAGTGATAGAATCTGGGCAATGGTTGGTACCAATAAATATATAATGGTCTATGGGCAATGGTTGGTACCAATAAATATATCAGGGTCTATGGGCAATGGTTGGTACCAATAAATATATAAGGGTCTATGGGCAATGGTTGGTACCAATACATATGTAAGGGTCTATGGGCAATGGTTGGTACCAATAAATATATAATGGTCTATGGGCAATGGTTGGAACCAATACATATGTAAGGGTCTATGGGCAATGTTGGTACCAATAAATATATAATGGTTTATGGGCAAATGTTGGTACCAATATTATACAATTATGGACTTTTGTGCTGGTGAATATGATGTGGTATGCACCTGAAAGAGTGATATTGACCGGTCTAACTGCGCATGCGCTACGACAAGTTCCGGGGGATTTCCATAAAGGCTATATTTAGAAATTGATATTCATCGGATAACCAGTCTTCATGAGTTTTTGAGGACTGGTCAAGTGTATAGGAGTTGGCCAATGTGATTGCGAGAAATTTTCAAGCATATAATATATATTATTTTCAAATGTGCAGACGTGATGCACAGGGACCGTTTATCGTGTTAAATGTGACGTGGGAGGGAGATGTGAGATTACATGACAGTA
>NW_018472555.1:0-758 GCF_002113885.1 Mizuhopecten yessoensis
CAGGTAAACATTAGTGTGTAGACCTATTGTTACAGATAGACAGTAATGTGCAGACCTATTGTTACAGATAGACAGTAGTGTGTAGACCTATTGTTACAGATAGACAGTAGTGTGTAGACCTATNAAGATAGACAGCATTGTGTATACTTAATGTTACTGTTAGAGAGTAGTGTGTAGACTTATTGTTAAAGGTAGACGGTAGTATGTAGATTTATTGTTACAGGTAGACAGTAGTGTGTATACTTATTGTTACAGGTAGACAGTAGTATGTATACTTTTTGTTCTAGGTAGACAGTAGTGTGTAGACTTGTTGTTACATGTAGGCAATAATTTGTAGACTTATTTTTTCAGGTAGACAGTAGTGTGTAGAATTATTGTTATAGGTAGACAGGAATGTGTATCCTTATTGTTCTAGATGGACAGTAGTGTGTAGACTTGTAGTTATATGTACAGGTAAACAGTGGTGTGTATACTTATTGTTCTAGGTAGACAGTAGTGTGTAGACTTGTTGTTACATGTAGACAATAGTTTGTGGACTTATTGTTTCAGGTGGACAGTAGTGTGTAGCATTATTGTTATAGGTAGACAGTAGTGTGTAGCCTTATTGTTACAGGTAGACAGTAGTGTGTAGACCTATTCTTACAGATAGACAGTAGTGTGTATACTAATTGTTATAGGTAGACATTAGTGTGTACACTTATTGGCACATGTAAACATTAGTGTGTAGGCTTATTGTTACAGGTAGACAGTAGTGTGTA
>NW_018472556.1:0-758 GCF_002113885.1 Mizuhopecten yessoensis
ATGTATAAAATTCACATCAGAAAGTGTGAGCACTACTACACCATAAATAACAGTTACATCAGAAAGTGTGACCACTACACCATATTTAACCGTCATATTAAAAAGTCTGAACACTACGCCATATATAAAAGTCACATCAGAATGTGTGAGCACTACTACAACATATATAACCATTACATAAGAAAGTGTGACCACTACACCATATTTAACCATCATATTAAAAAGTCTGAACACTACTCCATATATAACAATCACATCAGAAAGTGTGAGCACTACTACACCATATATAACCGTTACATAAGAAAGTGTGACCACTACACCATATATAACCAACTTATTAAAAAGTCTGAATACTACGCCATATTTAACCATCACATCAAAAAGTGTGAGCACTGATACACCATATATAACCGTTACATTAGAAAGTGTGACCGCTACACCATATTTAACCATCATATTAAAAAGTCTGAATACTACGCCATATATAACCATCACATCAGAAAATGTGAGCACTACTACACCATATATAACCAACTTATTAAAAAGTCTGAATAGTACGCCATATATAACCATCATATCAGAAAATGTGAGCACTACTACACCATATATAACCAACTTATTAAAAAGTCTGAATAGTACGCCATATATAACCATCACATCAGAAAGTGTGACCCCTACACCATATATAACCGTTACATCAGAATGTGTGACCTCTACACCATATATAACCGTTACATCAGAATGTGTGACCACCACAC
>NW_018472557.1:0-758 GCF_002113885.1 Mizuhopecten yessoensis
ATTTGTCCGACTCTTTGGAAAAAGTACAATTGGAAGCAGCTAGGGCCATATCCGGTCTTTAGAAACTGGCTGGAAACCACTTAAACAGAGAAGAGAAGAGAAGAAACTGTGTATTTTTTATAATATTCACTATAAACGTGCCCCAGCTTACTTAGAACACCTAATCCCACCAAGCAGGCGCGATTTAAACAGGGAGTTAAGAAACCCAGACAATTATCAGGCATCCCGTTGTCGTCTTGAAATTACAAAAAAATATTTTGTTCCGTCGTCTGTACATTTATGGAATAATTTAGATAACGACATAAAATCCGGTGTTTCTCTTCAGACTTTTAAGAGTAAAATTTCTCGTGTACCTCCATCTGTGCCTGATTATCTGCATACTGGAAATCGCTATCTGTCTGTACTACATGGCCGTATAAGGCATCGTTGTTGTGGTTTACGGTCAGATTTATTTTGAGTAGTAATTTGTCGGTCCCCAAATTGTTTGTGCGGTGACGATGTGGAAGATGCGAATCTTTACTTCTTTACATGTTCAAATTTTGTTATTCAAAGACGTGTCTTATTTGATACATTGCGCGATTTTTGTGATAAAGTAGATTTAGACAAAAATACATCTACCTTATTATTATCTTGTAAATTTATCTCTGTGTACATAGTACGTCACGTGATTTAAATGTAATTCATATGCTGTATTCGTAGAGAAGAGCTTGTAGGTTGTTAGAACTTGTCTCTCATCCATTTGTCTGTTTCGACAATAA
>NW_018472558.1:0-758 GCF_002113885.1 Mizuhopecten yessoensis
GGCATGACTTCCTATTCATCACGATTCATTCCGGACTATGCAACAGTGTGTGAGCAAATACGTAATCTCACTCACCAAGATGTAGAGTGGAATTGGTCAAAAGATTGTGAACGTGCATTCAACACACTGAAAGATAGACTATCGAGTGAAACTGTTGTAGCCGACTACAATCCCGAAATTGAGGTAGAAGTGATGGTTGACGCTAGTCCGATCGGTTTAGGTGCGATAATGGTACAGCGACATCGAGTTGTGTCATACGCGAGTCGAGCCCTGATATCTGTAGAATCGCGATACAGCCAGACAGAACGTGAAGCGTTAGTTGTTGTCTGGGCATGCGAACACTTTGATATGTAATTGAGAGGTTTGTCACACTTCACAGTGATCACGGATCATAAACCCCTAGAACGTATATGGGAGAAAACCAAACCACCGTTGCGGATAGAACGATGGGGACTTCGGTTACAACCGTACAAATACACGATCAAATATATGCCAGGCGACAAGAACATTGCAGACTACATGTCTCGACACCCCATAACCTCCAAGGCCAGTGAATCGCGAGAGCAGGAGATTGCGGAGAGCTATGTAAACTTTATAGCGTCGGAATCTCTCCCAGGGGCGATCACATTAGACGATGTGAAAAGAGGCACATCTCAAGACAAAACCCTTTGTACAGCGATCGAGCTTGTGAGGAGAGGGAAATGGTATATGTTAAAACCATGGAGAATCACGACGACATCGTCGACATGGAAGAATTG
>NW_018472559.1:0-758 GCF_002113885.1 Mizuhopecten yessoensis
TGTCAGACATGCTGTGTCAGTGGAGTGACCAGTATGTTATTTGTTTTTTAGACAGATATGCTGTGTCAGTGGAGTGACCGGTATGTTATTTGTTGTTTAGACCCCCCTCGCCGGACATGCTGGGTGAGTGGAGTGACCAGTATGTTATTTGTTGTTTAGACAGACATGCTGTTTCAGTGGAGTGACCAGTATGTTATTTGTTGTTTAGACCCCCCTTGTCAGACACGCTGTGTCAGTGGAGTGACCAGTATGTTATTTGTTTTTTAGACAGATATGCTACAGACATGCTGTGTCAGTGGAGTGACCAGTATGTTATTTGTTGTTTAGACCCCCCTCGTCAGACATGCTGTGTGAGTGGATGTTGTTTGTTGTTTAGACCCTCCTCGTCAGATGTGCTGTGTCAGTGGAGTGACCAGTATGTTGTTTGTTGTTTAGACCCCCCTCGTCAGACATGCTGTGTCAGTGGAGTTACCTGTATGTTTTTTGTTGTTTAGACCCCCCTCGTCAGACATGCTGTGTGAGTGGATGTTGTTTGTTGTTTAGACCCCCCTCATCAGACATGCTGTGTGAGTGGATGTTGTTTGTTGTTTAGACCCTCCTCGTCAGATGTGCTGTGTCAGTGGAGTGACCAGTATGTTGTTTGTTGTTTAGACNGTGACCAGTATGTTATTTGTTATTTAGACAGACATGCTGTGTCAGTGGAGTGACCAGTGTGTTATTTGTTGTTTAGACCCTCCTCGTCAGATGTGCTGTGTCAG
>NW_018472560.1:0-758 GCF_002113885.1 Mizuhopecten yessoensis
TTATATACCATGATTTGTGTTAGACCCATCTCCCTCAAGGATATAAGCTGCCTTATATATTATATACCATGAGTTGTGTTAGACCAATCTCCCTCAAGGATATATGCTGTCTTTTACATAATATACCATGATCTGTGTTAAACCTATCTCCCTTAAGCATATATGCTGCCTTACACATAATATACCATGATTTGTGTTAGACCAATCTCCCTCAAGGATATATGCTGCCTTACACATTATAAACCATGATTTGTGTTAGACCTATCTCCCTCAAGGATATATGCTGCCTTACACATACTATACCATAATTTGTGTTAGACCTATCTTCCTTAAGGATATATGTTGCCTTACACATAATATACCANATTGCCCTACACATAATATACCATGATTTGTGTTAGACCTATCTCCCTTAAGGATATATGATGCCTTACACATAATATACCATGATTTGTTTTAGCCCAATCTCCCTCAAGGATATATGCTGCCTTGCACATACTATACCATAACTTGTGTTAGACCTATCTTCCTTAGGGATATATATTGCCCTACACATAATATACCATGATTTGTGTTAGACCAATCTCCCTCAAGGATATATGCTGCCTTATACATTATATATCATGAGTTGTGTTAGACCTATCTCCCTTAAGGATATATGCTGCCTTACACATACTATACCATAATTTGTGTTAGACCCATCTCCCTCAAGAATATATGCTGCCTTATACATTATTTACCATAATTTGTGTTAGACC
>NW_018472561.1:0-758 GCF_002113885.1 Mizuhopecten yessoensis
AGTGACAACCACCTAGTAGAGTGACAACAACTTATTGTAGAGTTGCAGCCACTTATTGTAGAGCGACAACCACATATAGTAGAGTGACAACCACTTATTGTAGAGTTGCAGCCACTTATTGTAGAGTGACAACCACATAAAGTAGAGTGACAACCACTTATTGTAGAGTGATAACCACTTATTGTATAGTGACAACCACATATAGTAGAGTGACAACCTCTTATTGTAGGTTGACAACCACGTAAAGTAGAGTGACAATNAGTAGAGTGACAACGACTTATTGTAGAGTTGCAGCCACTTATTGTAGAGCGACAAAAAAATATAGTAGAGTGACAACCACTTATTGTAGAGTGATAACCACTTATTGTATAGTGACAACCACATATAGTAGAGTGACAACCTCTTATTGTAGGTTGACAACCACGTAAAGTAGAGTGACAATCGCATATAGTAGAGTGACAATGACTTATTGTAGAGTTGCAGCCACTTATTGTAGAGCGACAACCACATATAGTAGAATGACAACCACTTATTGAAGAGTTGCAGCCACTTCTTGTAGAGTGCCACTTACATATAGAAGAGGGACAACCACTTATTATAGAGTGACCGCAACATATAGTAGAGTTGCAGCCACAGTTATTGTAGAGTGACACCCACTTATTGTAGAGTGATAACCACTTATTGTAGAATAACAGCCACTTATAGTAGAATAACAACAACATATTGTAGAGTGACAACCACATGTTGAAGAGTGACAT
>NW_018472562.1:0-758 GCF_002113885.1 Mizuhopecten yessoensis
ATATGTTTTAACTTCTTTTATTTCTCTATTCGACGATTTAATTTACTTTAAAATCATAATCTATATTTTAAGTTGACAAAATGCTTGTAACTTTTTTATGTTAATTTTCATAAAAATCACAATGCAAATGCTACCGTTTCTAGTCATTTACCTGGATATGTAACAGAAAAGATCGGTGTGTTAGTTAGGATGACCATGACCGCTATCAGGGGTAGCCAATTACCTCAGCGGGGGTGCACCATCCCCCATCGGTACATGTACTTCAATTTTCGCCCCTGGGCATCTTAATTTCAGTAAAGCCAGACCCCACGCCGTACATCGGCTGTACTGGATCTTATATTACGTAACTGATTCAGCTATCGTTTTTTGTCTGCTCGAGTTTCCACTGGCCTTAACATCAGACTCACCAGACAGACATCTATATGTCAAAATGTTAGGGCCAGAGGAAACTCGGGCTATTCTGATTAGAGATGTATACGTCCCTGATCAGTCACTTATATAGTACTGTTCCTTTGTTTGTAGTTAAAAAATAAACATCGGGCGGTTAAAGCAGAGGGGTATAAAAATAATTTATTCGTAGTACATGATTAAAGAATTTTGAAAGGGGTTGGGAGAGAGGGGGGGGGGGGGCTTTTGTAAATGACGTCCTCTGTGTTGGAGTCCTCACGCCAAAGGTACGAAGCTCGTCTATGCAGAGACGTATAATGTATGTAGCTCCAGATACGTATATATTACATAATTTACGTCTCTGGTGACTC
>NW_018472563.1:0-758 GCF_002113885.1 Mizuhopecten yessoensis
CTACTATCTGATGATGGTGGGCTAATTATTGAGCTGATTTACATATCCTACTATCTGATGATGGTTGGCTAATTATTGAGTTGAATCACACGGCCCACTATCTTATGATGGTGGGCTAATTATTGAGCTGATTTACATATCCTACTATCTGATGATGGTTGGCTAATTATTGGGTTGAATCACACGGCCCACTATCTTATGATGGTGGGCTAATTATTGAGCTGATTTAAATAGCCCAGTATCTGATGATGGTGGATATTTATTGAGTTTATTTAAATAGCCCACTATCTGATGATGGTGGGCTAATTATTGAGTTGATTCACATGTCCCACTATCTGATGTTGGTGGGCTAATTATTGAGCTGAATGACATAGCCAATTATCTGATGATGGTAGGCTAATTGTTGAGATTGATTTAAAAAGCAAACTATCTGATGATGGTGGGGTTATTATTTAGCTGATTCACACTGCCCCCCCCCTGATGATGGTGGGCTAATTATTGAGTTGATTCACATGTCCCACTATCTGATGTTGGTGGGCTAATTATTGAGCTGATTTAAATAGCCCACTATCTGATGATGGTGGGCTTATTATTTAGCTGATTCACACTGCCCACTATCTAATGATGGTTGGCTTATTATTGAGCTGATTTAAATAGCCGACTTTCTGATGATTGCGGGCTAGTTATTGAGTTGATTGAAATAGCCAATTATTTGACGATGGTGGGCTTATTATTAAGCTGATTCACATGGCCCACTA
>NW_018472564.1:0-758 GCF_002113885.1 Mizuhopecten yessoensis
TTCATAAACATTTGCTGAGCTGAGGACAGTTATTGCATTATCATTCAACATTGAACTATAAAGTAAACAGTTACTTTCTCTTATCTAATTCAGATATAAAGTAAACCTATTTCTGTTTTGACCTTTTATCGTGTTGGTGGTTTGTACTCTTTTAGGCCTGTGCTTTCAATTCAAGGATAGGCAATTGGAGGAAAAACAATATGGAATCAACAGAACTATTATCTGGGATTCAGTTACCGACTACATATACAGAAACAATGGACCACACTTCAAAAGAGATGTAAACTGAACAATTTTCTTTGACTTGTTTCATAACTGTTGTAAAATTAATAAAAGTTTATGCATAAAGATATACTGGTCAGTGTTGTATTGCATGTGCCCCGATCTGCATTGATAGACAGGGAATGTGAAAACTGTATTGTATTACTTGTAACAGTATCTGTGTGGACAAGAATATACACGTTATTGTTGTATTATATGCAATACAGTATGTGTTGATAGGCATTGCTATACATGTCATGTCAAAGAGTTGTAATTTGGTATTACGTTCATCTAACTCATTAGATCGACTATTAAAATAAATTCCAGGATTTTATCAACTATTGGATAACCAAGAATTTTTAGTAACACCTAGTATGTTTAATTAATGAGTCGGGAGTGAGGAAACGTATATTGGTTGTTGGAGAAGTAGACGTTATTTTATGAGATTTGCTGTGGTATACCGTAATTATACTGGCGCCAATTGAGCTTTACTGGCG
>NW_018472565.1:0-758 GCF_002113885.1 Mizuhopecten yessoensis
AGCATTGATCGTTGTTAATGTAGAACCATTCTGCATACACTAAAGAAAATAACAGGCATATTAGACAATACAAATGACCGTGTACTGATCGACCAGTTTACCCTAACAATTAAGTGGAAGGTTTGTGGTTGGGTTCTTTACCAGGCTCAGAGGATCCCTACGAGTGATAAAAATCTATTTTTTTCATATAATGAGGTATCTATATAATTATTTTTGCCCATTTTCAATTTAACATTAGTAATATACATTGGAAGAGAATCTATTTTTTCTCTCTCTAAATAATGAGCTTTCATGCAGAAACAGTGTCTGTGTGACAGCATAATGGTCTCCTTCGCTAAAACGTTACTAAATGCTCTCTAGAATGCCATTACTATACCGAGTTAAAGTTTAATTGTAAGTCCTCGCCTTTAAATCTTTTAAAAGTGTCAAGGTTTCAAAAAATATAATTTACTTGTTCTAAGCATTAATAAAATACGGTGGCAGGAAAAAATATTGCAATATTTCCTAAAACTATTACTATTTTACAGACACCAAAGTTGTATCAATAAAAATGGTCAATAGTGTATACCATTTACAACAATAAGATATATGTAACTTTACTATATCTACTGGTGGCCAATACTGTACAATTTACTACACTATGATATATGTAACCATAAATACTACATCTATTGGTGATCAATACTGTACCATTTACTACAATATAATATATGTAACTTTACTATATCTATTGGTGGTCAATACGGTACCATTTACTA
>NW_018472566.1:0-758 GCF_002113885.1 Mizuhopecten yessoensis
AGAGATTTAAACAAAACAAAACAAAACCAACCAAAGGCACCAAGGACAGCATTCCAATGGTTGCATTATACACTACCATCGGGTAAGGTATTTGTTGCGCAAACCCTTAATGCAAAACGTTAAGCAGGAAATAACAACTACCATATCTAAGGAATTCAGTAAATCACGGCGGCCAGGAGACAGAACCAACTGCTTACCCAACTTGTGTGAACGTTCAACACTAAGACCAAGAGTGAGGTAGTATATCCTTCAAGTTGTTACACTGTTGGCAGATAACACAAACGCTTTTCGCATTTCCTGATTGCTCTGCGTGATCACATCATTAGTGAACACCTTTGTAATAATGTTAACCTTATAGAGAATAGCATTGACATATATCATTAGCCCTTGCCAGGACTTGACAATCGAACCAAATCATCTTATAAGAATGGCAGCAGAGTGGTGTTTTATATTCGCACGGATTGGCAATTAGTTACCGAAGTTGGGCAGCATATAGTAGTTATTTCCTTTCGAGTTGCCTCGAGTGACCCTGTCGAACACGTAGTATTGTGTAAATATTACATCTGACCCTGTCAAATACGCAGTTTTGTGTAACTATTAACTCTGACCCTGTCGAACACTTAGTATTGTATAAACATTACCCCTGACCTAATTGTTAATTATAAATTGCAGGGACGACATATACCAGGTAGACATTTTTCATCTTCGACAATAATGCATCACAAAATGGTTTATCATCAATAAGATAGTAAAAAAAA
>NW_018472567.1:0-758 GCF_002113885.1 Mizuhopecten yessoensis
TTCCATTTTTATTGAAATTCATTTTTTTAAATTCTGTGCAGTTATGGATCTGTATTACTTACAGTTCACTGGGTTATAAAACAGGGAGAAACAGAATTTATATTGAAATATCGATTGATGTTGTATAAGAAACAATCTAACAACCTTAACTCATAGGTTAGAATAAGAAATTGGAAACTTCCTTGGGAATCATTATCGGAACGCTGGAACTTTATAGCGGTAAAAACGAGTGACGGTAACAAGATGGCCGTCCTTACATTGCCTTCAGACAGACCAGAACTGCCCCTTTTAAAGCTTGGCTGGTTGATATTTCACCGTTATATCTCAGATCATTGGTCTACCATTAAACTGGGAGGGGGAGAGAAATAACTAAGGATTGATCACCAAAATAATCCCCAGGATTTCACAATGGAGGTGATAAAGAGGTTGACATTGTGACTTTGATGGCAGTGTTATTGCCTTTGTCAAGTCGATTGGTGATTGCTGTGGAGGGGCGGGCGTAGGTCACTTCCCCACTAATAAGTCTCCATTGTCAACTTAACAGCTGAACAGGGACGTAGAGAACACGCTGACAATTCAGGTAACTGTCCAGATCGTGTGACCGACATTGCTGTATGATCAATAACCCTTAATATCTCAAATGCCATAAACTGTTATTCTGTGTACAAACCTCATGTCCAGCATACTCTGAAACATCCACTATACTCTCAAATACCCAGTATCATCTCAAACACTCAGTATACTCTCAAATACCAAGT
>NW_018472568.1:0-758 GCF_002113885.1 Mizuhopecten yessoensis
CATAAATTAACATGCTCTGTTATGATGGTACACACGATCAGTAAGATTAATATTCTCTACAGATCCAATACTTACATAACTGGGTATATGAAATGAGTATGGTTGACATGAAACGTGTATGGAATGTTTAGGATGAGTGTACTGTGAAGTATGTTATTGTGCTTTCTAAAACTGAATACAAATATAAATTATGAGACAGTCTGACACTTGGTAACAATGATAAATAAATAGTTTAGTAAACGCCAATTACTGTCAGTATTATGTGTCACTGGCAGCTGTTCCTGTATACACAAGGCAGTCCCTATAAACTAGCACATGTGACTGCATAGCTCTGAGTGTCAACATTTATAATTTCCTTGTCCAGCAGTTTGTTTTTACATGATTTGAAAACGAAATCCTTCAGAAGTTTAACTGTAAAAAAACTCAAATGCAAGTATTATTTATTATTTGGATTTAGTAAATTGTATTTAATTTTTAAACATCCATATTTATGATGTTATTAAACATGGTTACCCATTTAATATTTTATGATAATCATTTAACTGACTTTTTAATTGCACATCAAATAAAGTCATATCAAATAACACCATATGTGACACTGTTGATTATTCATGATATAACAACACATTATTAAGTATTTCAGCTAATTGCTAAGAAAGAAAGATTTTTTCAACTTGTGATTGTCAGAAACTTGCACAGACACACCCACACATATATACAGCACTTGTTGTTTATGTTGTCCTGTCAACAAAAATAAA
>NW_018472569.1:0-758 GCF_002113885.1 Mizuhopecten yessoensis
TCCGTCGTATTTTTACATCAACCATCTATTATCTTACACTAACCACCAGTCTTTTTACATTAAGCAGCTGTCTTATTTCACCAACCACATGCATTTCTACACCAAACATCTGTCTTTTTACACCAATCACTTGCAATTTACACCAACTAGTTGTAATTTTTCATCAATAATCTGTATTTTTACACCAATCATATGTATTTTTATACCAATCATTCGTATTTTTACACCGATCACCTGTCTTTGTACACCAACCATCTGTATTTTAACACCAACCATCTGTATTTTTACACCAATCATCTGTATTTTTACCCCAATCACCTGTATTTTTACACCGATCACCTGTATTTTTACACCAATCACCTGTATTTTTACACCAATCATCTATCTTTTTACACCAATGATCTTTATTTTTACACCAATCACCTGTTTAGTTGTATATGTATACCAGCAATCAGTTTTTTTTACACCTATCATCTGTATTTTTACACCAATCATCTGTTTTTTCTTCAATCATCAGTTCTTTTACACCGATCACCTGTCTTTGTACACCAACCATCTGTACTTTTACACCAACCATCTGCATTTTTACACCAACCATCTGTATTTGATTTACCAATCATCTATCTTTTTACACCAATGATATGTATTTTTGCACCAATCAACTGTTTAGTTATATATGTATACCAGCCATCAGTTTTTTTACACCAAGCATTTGTCTTTTTCTTCAATCATCATTTCTTTTAAACCAATCACCTGTC
>NW_018472570.1:0-758 GCF_002113885.1 Mizuhopecten yessoensis
ATATCGAGATATTTAGTTAACTTTATCGAGATCCCCCGGGTCCGGTTTGTTGCAGGGAGAACCTTGATATTTGTTGTTATTGTTTTGATAGGTTTGGTTCATAAAGGTCCTTAAAAGTCTTAGCAAAATCACCAAGAACAGTCGACTACCTGGTTACAGTATAACGTCAATGGGAAAAAGGACCCAATGCACTAGCACTCTACATGATGAACATGTAGTACATAATAGAAACCATCATCTTTAAGGGCATTTGTATTGGAAACCCACCGGCAATGGGTTACTAGTATAAGAAAAATGACGCCAAAATACACACAAAACGTGTATTTAACTTTGTAAATTGTTGTTTCACAATAAGTCATCACATTTATTACAAAACATATTCAATTTTGTTGAAATTCGGTTATGACTTAACATTGACCAAGTTGTCATTTTTCATGTTATTGCTAAATTGAAGTTTAACTGACGTCAATTGGTGGTGAAATCCACACTTTTACACGTAATAATCGTAGTTCAATAATTGTGAACGCTGCATAATTTGGAAGTCTCCAATTTGTCAAATAACTGTCTCTAATAACTTGCCGTCCAAATAAATACACATTTTTAAACGTTGTCTTATTATCATGTTTCTATATACAAAATAATATGAATAACGAACACAGTTGTATAAACATTACCAAATATACTTAAAGCATTGACAAATAGTTCACAGTTTTCATTTATCATGTTATTACAACACTAAGCCGGTTCATGCCTCCCAG
>NW_018472571.1:0-758 GCF_002113885.1 Mizuhopecten yessoensis
TTTCAACATGAGGTATTGAACCGCCGTACACTAGATCCTTGTTCCTGTTGACAAAAATATTACCACTGGATCACAATTACAACTTTCAAATTGCATTGAGGAGTATTACTAGCTAATGTGATTTTGAAATCATGTTAATTGGTAATAGTGACCTTGACCTTTGAGAGATTGCTTACATCGAGGAAAAATACCAGCAAAAAGTAATGATATTCTGTCAAGAACCACGACCGTAGATTGATGGCAAGGAGTTCGACGGAAAACTTGACTTTTTAGAAAAAAAAACATTGACTCGTGACCAAATATCTGATTCATGAAACTTGTTTTAAAAAATACGGCCGCTAGAGAGTGATAAGGCTAGTAATTTGCGTGATGTTTGCGTTGGGAGACTTCATGCAAATATATCTTCTTTTTTATAAAACTTTTTAAGAAGGAGTATCAATAGAGACAATGTGTTTAAAACAAAATGTGTCCTCGCACATTACCTGCAACCATTAGTCCTTTTGACCTCTTTTTCTTGAAATAGGCCTGGGCAGCTGTGGTGTTTTCAATTTGATCTTTATCTGTACATTTAAAGTACAAAAACCAAACAACTGCGGGACCCCTTTGTAACTATCCTTATGAGCCTTACAACTTTGCAATAGCTGACGTTGACATTAAGATGATCCGTGTGTCTTTTAACCAATGAAACCTTGAAGAGTTTATCGTTTTGATGAAAACATAACATAAAGGACTATGATGTCAGGGCAATTCTTATAGCA
>NW_018472572.1:0-758 GCF_002113885.1 Mizuhopecten yessoensis
GGCAGGCTCCTAAGGAGAATTAACATTACTGGAAACAGGCCCTTTAAAAAGTACAGGTCAGTGTTACCACGTGGCCTTATCCCGTGGACTTTTCGAAGGCGCACAGGTAGGTATTAGAATTATTGTGAAGATACTGCTATTGTCCATTCTCATGTCAGTTTTAATATAAATCACAAGCTTTCGAATAAATATAACTCACAAATTTTCGAACATGAAGCACGAATATAAAGAACAATATATCGATATGTTTACAGTCTACATTGACATTCACTTGTTTCCGTAAATTGGAGTTGTGATCTCATTTCAATTGTTTTTGATACTAATCATATGTTTGACAATTAAGAAAATAAATTACAAAATTTACACTAAACTCACAGCGTCTTAATGCTGATTTTTTTTTTTTTTTTTTTCATGCTTAGAGCCTTGCCGCTTTTAATTTCACTTCAAAGTCTTCATTCGGTTTTAAACCCTTTATGTTCTTGAAAAATGTGCAACACGAAGGTCACATTTCTGTATATATATGAAATTCAAGTTGAAGTTCTTTATAACTTTAAGTCGGTTGACTCTTTAGGTACAACTGACGATACACACACACACACACACTCAGTGAGGAGCGAACACTTACCAGAAGTCAGCTCAGATCTCCTTTTGTTTGCTTGCCATGATTTCTTATGTCCAATACATTCTCACAAGTAAGTAGTTGAATTAATGTATACATGATATCCTTTATTTCAATCTGATAAAAACTGCATTTCACA
>NW_018472573.1:0-758 GCF_002113885.1 Mizuhopecten yessoensis
GAAAAATAGAAAGCAACTGATCATTAGATTTAATTTATTAGATTTCGATGGGTCAAACATTTTAAGAATATAAAATGAATAGAAAATTCTGTTTTGTGAGAAGTTTGTGAGAAGTTTAAATTTTTTTGTGAACTTAACTGAATCTCACTTTATGTCATCTTGAAACAAAAATGAATATATGTTGTTGAAGGGAGATAACTCATAATTTTAGAACCATATTTCTATGGTTTTAATGCAATTCAGTTCTTATTAGCATTGTGAATAGATACCAAAGGGAAAAACTGACTGTTATCTTCGGGTGTCAGATATGGAGCCAAGCATTGCCTTCGGAACTGACAAAAATATGTCAAAAACATTCAAAATTCTAAGCAGTGATTTCGTGAAGTGCTAATTTATACATACAATTTGTGACCATTGAAAAGACAAAAAGTGAAGGAAGACAACTTTCGAACTGCTCGCACTACAAACTTGCATAAATGGAAACACTGAAAGTTGTAAAGTATATGATGTAAGGTATACAGATGACAGTGCTCCCTTATTTTAGATAAGTATGAGTATATTGGATGACTTGTATGAAGCTTCCATGTGCATCTTTAACCGTGATATTTTATATAAATTGGCCATGATGTACAAAACCTTAAATGCCATTTTGATGTATAGCTATAATCATAATTCTTATTAATTAAAAAGTATATTGTAATTTACATCAAATGTTTTAATTTCATTAACTTTCCACTTTTATCTTCAAACTGTAACTT
>NW_018472574.1:0-759 GCF_002113885.1 Mizuhopecten yessoensis
TACAATACCTACCAGTCATGTATCACACTAGAACTTGTCACAATATAATACCTACCAGTCATGTATCATACTAGAATTTGTCACAATACTATACCCATCAGTCCTGTATCACACTAGAACTTGTCACAATACAATACCTACCAGTCCTGTATCATACTAGAACTCATCACTATACTATACCTACCAGTCATGTATCACACTAGAACTTGTCACAATATAATACCTACCAGTCATGTATCATACTAGAACTTGTCACTATATTATACCCATCAGTCCTTTATCACACTAGAACTTATCACTATACTATACCCATCAATCCTGTAATACACTAGAACTTATCACTATACCTACCATACAGTTATGTATCATACAAGAACTTATCACTATACTATACCCATCAGTCCTTTATCACATTAGAACTGATCACTATACTATACCTACCAGTCATGTATCACACTAGATCTTGTCACAATACTATACCCATCAGTCCTTTATCACATTAGAACTGATCACTATACTATACCTACAAGTCATGTATCACACTAGATCTTGTCACAATACTATACCCACCAGTCCTTTATCACACTAGAACTTATCGCTATACTATACCTACCAGTCCTGTATCACACTAGAACTTGTTACTATATTATACCCATCAGTCCTGTATTATACTAGAACTTGTCACTTTACTATACCTACCAGTCAGGTATCATCCTATAATTTGTCACAATACTATACCCATCAGTCCTTTATCACACT
>NW_018472575.1:0-759 GCF_002113885.1 Mizuhopecten yessoensis
AACACCAACCAACTCCCACCCAAAAGTCATTCACAACGTTAACCCCTTCCAACCCAAACCATCAACCTCACACCTTCACTTACCTTACACATACACACCCACCCACTCCCACCCAAAAGTCGTTCACGACGTTAACTCGATCAAACCTAACCACCATCCTCTCACCAACACTTACCTTACGCATTAACACCAACACACTCCCACCAAATCTCGTTCACAACGTTAATCCTACCATCCCCAACAATCAACCTCTCACCAACACTTACCTTACACATAAACACCTACACACTCCCACCCAAAACTCATTCACAACGTTATTCCTACCAACAACCATCAACCTTTCACCAACACTTACCTTACACATAAACACCCACCCACTCCCACCCAAAAGTCGTTCACAACGTTAACTCGATCAAACCTAACCACCAACCTCTCACCAACACTTACCTTACACATTAACACCAACACACTCCCACCAAATCTCGTTCACAACGTTAATCCTACCAACCCCAACAATCAACCTCTCACCAACACTTACCTTACGCACAAACACCAATCCACTCCAACCCAAAACTCGTGCACAACGTTAACCCTACAAACAATCTCCAACCTCTCAACAAAACTTACCTTACACATAAACACCCACACACTCCCACCCAAAACCCATTCACAACGTTATTCCTACCAACAACCATCAACCTTTCACCAACACTTACCTCACACATAAACACCAACCAACTCCCACCCAAAAGTCATTCA
>NW_018472576.1:0-759 GCF_002113885.1 Mizuhopecten yessoensis
GATGCGATTATTTCTGCATGCTAATAAATCTCCTTTAATATCTATCGGTTTTGACATCATTTGGACTCCAGTGTTTTCGTAGGTGTGGATATTACTCCTGGCGTTTTGGACACTTTGTGTTTGACCTTGGGTGTATTTTGGTAATTAGATATGTGTATATACAGTACATAGTACATGTTTTTCGATGCATGCCGTGGTAAGGTTATCGCTTTTTCGAAGCTGAATTTGGAATATGTGAAGGTCCGTTTAAGAAAGGTCAGTGTTGCAGATATAATTAACATAACCACTCTAAATATAAATAAAAAATAGGCCCCTTATCTATATTATAAAAAGTGTCAAGCTCTTAATTACGTTGCAAATGCAATAAAAGAAATTTCAAATGACAGAAAATTCCTGATAGGCAGACTGTGTTAGTCGCTATACGAAAAGACAGAGAGATTTATCCCCATATCTTTATTCTATGGCGTACTTCTGCTTGAACCAACGCAGGTGTCTATGATACAGCGAAGGTATCTTTGATACAGCCAAGGTGTCTATGATACAGCGAATGTGTCTATGATACAGCAAAGGTGTCTATGATACAGCGAAGGTTTATATGATACAGCGAAGGTGTCTATGATACAGCGGAGGTGTATATGATACAGAGAAGGTGTATATGATACAGCGAAGGTGTCTATGATACAGCAAAGGAGTCGATTATACAGTGAAGGTGTTTATGATACAGCGCAGGTGTCTATGACACAGCGAAGGTGTCTATGA
>NW_018472577.1:0-759 GCF_002113885.1 Mizuhopecten yessoensis
CCAAGCCCCCAGGGGCCTTAGGGGCGGGGCCAAAAAGGGTCAAATCTTTTCAAGACCCAGATATGGTAGAATCGAATACTCTTCATAGATGGAAGGGTCTTAAGGTGCTTAACCAGAATTGTGAATTTCATGACCCTGGTGTCTCACGTTTCCCCCTGGGGAGGGGGTAAACTTTACTATAGTTCATTTAGGGAAATCACATTTTGGACCAACATTTGTTTAATTTCCATTGGAAGTAATTCAATTTAATTTAGCATTATCAGTATTAGGTAGCAGTTTGATAGTAAGCACATATCAGCCCTGACTGACCCCCAGGGGCTGATGGGTGGGGCCAAAGAGGGTTGAATTGACTGAAATTTCAAAACTCTTCTTCTCATGCATCAAGACCCAGATATGGTAGAATTAAATATTCTTACGTAGATGGAAGGGTCTTAAGGTGCCTTACCAAAGTTGTGAATTTCATGACCCTCGGGTCTCACGTTTCCCCCTGGGGAGGGGGTAAACTTTACTATAGTTCATTTAGGGAAATCACATTTTGGACCAACATTTGTTTAATTTCCATTGGAAGTAATTCAATTAAGGTTAGCATTATCAGTATTAGTTAGCAGTTTGATAGTATGCACATATCAGCCCTGACTGACCCCCCGGGCTGATGGGTGGGGCCAAAAAGTGTTGAATTGACTGAAATTCCAAACATCTTCTTCTCAAAGACCAAGATATGGTAGAATCAAATACTAATCATAGATGGAAGGGTCTTAA
>NW_018472578.1:0-759 GCF_002113885.1 Mizuhopecten yessoensis
TTTTGAGACCTGATGCTTTCGCAAAATTGTCCAAAATGTCTAAAGCTGTTGCAAGAAAAAACTGGATCATCAGATAATGTGAAAGATGTGTCATCTGCAAATTGGTTAATTAAATATTCTGAATTATTGATAGTAATGCCATTTATATTTGGGTTAAATTTTAGAGCTGAGCTAAGTAGTTCTACACATAAAATGAATATATAGAGACTTACAGGGTCCCCCTGTCGTACTCCACGTTGTACATCAAAAAAATCAGAACAGTGTCCATTATTTATAATACAACATGAACTATTTTTGTTAAGAGATTTAATCCATTGGATAATGGATGGCCCGAAACCATAAAAATTGTAGAGAGTCGAAAATTAAATTAAATTCCAAAGAGTCGAAGGCTTTTTCGAAGTCAATCAATAAAAGAAGGCCTGGAATATTATTTTTTTTCTGTTTTTTTCTTCTATTAAATCAGCAATTAATCTAGTACACTCCCCAATATATCTTCCCTTTTAAAACCCTTTCTGTGTATCACTAATGAGGATGTCTAACACTTTCTTTAGTCTGTTTGAAATAACGGATGAAGCAATTTTATAATCCACATTTAAAAACGTTATAGGTCTCCAGTTCTTCATATATACTTTAGATTTACCTTCTTTAGGGATACAAGTTATCATACCACGTCGATGCGAAATTGAGAATTGACCATCTAGATGTGCTTGATTTAGTGAGCGAATTAAAAAAATATGTATATCTGCCCAGAAGAATTTG
>NW_018472579.1:0-759 GCF_002113885.1 Mizuhopecten yessoensis
AGTGCTTACTGGAGATCAGTATTACATGGATTACTGGAGATCAGTGATACAGGGCTTACAGGAGGTCAGTGTTACAGAGCTAACTGTAGATCAGTATTACAGAGCTTACTGGAGGTCAGTCTTACATAGCTTAGTGGAGATCAGTATTACAGAGCTTACTGGAGGTCAGTGTTAGAGGGCTTACTGGAGGTNGGCTTACTGTAGGTAGGTATTACAGAGCTTACTGGAGGTCAGTGTTAAAGAGCTTACTGGAGGTCAGTGTTACAGAGCTTAATGGAGGTCAGTGTTTCAGAGCTTACTGGAGGTCAGTGTTACATAGCTTACTGGAGGAAGGTGTTACAGGGCTTACTGGAGGTCAGTGTTACATAGCATACTCGAGGTAGGTGTTACAGGGCTTACTGTAGGTAGGTATTACAGAGCTTACTGGAGATCAGTGTTTCAGAGCTTACTGGAGTTCAGTGTTACATAGCTTACTGGAAGTCAGTCTTTCAGAGATTACTGGAGCTCAGTGTTACAGCTCGTACTGGAGATCAGTGTTACAGAGCTTACTGGAGGACAGTCTTACAGAGCCTACTGTAGGTCAGTGTTACAGAGCTTACTGGAGGTCAGTGTTACATAGCTTACTGGAGGTCAGTGTTACAAAGCTTACTGGAGGTCAGTATTACAGAGCTTACTAGAGGTCAGTGCTACATAGCTTACTGGAGATCAGTATTCCAGAGGTTACTGGAGGTCAGTGTTACAGAGCTTACTGGAGGTCAG
>NW_018472580.1:0-759 GCF_002113885.1 Mizuhopecten yessoensis
CAGAGAGACGCAGAGACTGGGACAAATACATTAACGCACTCCTGTCTGCTTATAGAGAAGTTCCGCAGGAGAGTCTTGGATTTTCGCCATTTGAACTTCTTTATGGAAGGACTGTGCGTGGGCCAATGAAGATCCTCAAGGAGCTGTGGACTAAAGAACTTCCAGATGATGAAGTAAAGACAACTTACTAATATGTTGTTGACTTGAGGGAAAAGCTCGAGGAAACTTGTCGTCTTGACAATGAGAGTCTACAAGTGGCAAGAGGCCGCCAGAAGAGGCATTATAACAAAAGAGCAAAACTACGGAATCTGAAGGTTGGGGACAAGGTGATGGTATTACTTCCTACCAAGAAGAACAAACTCATGCTGCAATGGCGTGGACCTTACGAAGTGAAGGAACGTCCAGGACCTATTGACTACAGAGTTGAGGTTGGAGGAAAACTGAAGACATTACACGTCAACCTACTGAAGAAATATTATGAGAGGAGTGAGGAAGACAAGAAGAACACCAGTCGTGGACAGAAGGGTAGTGACGGTACACCAGGACATATTGCTGTCGCTGTCATTGATGATGACGAGGGTACAGATCATGACCTTTTGGACAGAGAATTAGAAGTGTTTCCACAACTGACAGGGAAAGAGACATTAGACGATGTGTCGATATGAGAAATAGTGACTGAAGGACAGAAGGTGGGAATGACAAGAATGCTGGAAAAGTTTCGGGATGTACTTACAGATATTCCAGGAGAGACTAATTTCG
>NW_018472581.1:0-759 GCF_002113885.1 Mizuhopecten yessoensis
AAAATGGACAAACAAGAATAAAATGCAATTCGTCCTCTATATCGCATAAATGACACTTTAAACATAGTTTTTCATTATGAGGTATTCTCTCATATCTGCCCCTTTCTATACGAAGGTCTTGTGAAGATAATCTAAATCTCGCAATGGTTAAAATACAAGATTCAGGAAAAGATTTACAAAGATAATACTGAAGACAATTAACCTCGGGCAGATACTATATAAAAAAAAACATTTCGTAGAGTTTTCGAACAAATTGTTAATATTTTGTATAAAAACATCATGTAGACGTAGTTTAACGTCATATATAAATTGATTCTTACATACAACTTTCTGATCATACCAAACATATCCAAAACCTAGAGACATTAACATTGATTTAACATTACTTAACCAGTTGGTCTTTGTATTTACTTCAGACAACATATCAGTATACAAGGCTTTCAAAATACAGTTATCTGTTTCAAGTAATTGCAACCTTATTTTCATTTTCCGTATTATACAAAGTGGTAATCTACCAAGTTCAGAGTACAACATATTGTTTGGAGTACACCTTCTAACATGAAGTAAGCGCTTACAAAAATCTATGTGCGCTCCCTCTACGTCAGGGGCAGCATGGAATCTTCACACCCGTAGTTTCATACACTTGAAACATAAATATCAAATACGTATATTTTAGTTTCAATGTTAATTTTTTGTTTTATTACAAATATTCAGTATGCGGTATACACATTTTCGACCTTGCTGACTAATAATATTCTG
>NW_018472582.1:0-759 GCF_002113885.1 Mizuhopecten yessoensis
GGTGCGGATTACCACGAACAGCAATGTGTGTATGTCAGCAACAGTTGAGGTGCGGAATACCACGAACAGCGATGTACATGTATGTCAGCAACAGTGGAGGTGCGGAATACCACGAACAGCGATGTACATATATGTCAGCAACAGTGGAGGTGCGGATTACGACGAACAGCAATGTACATGTATGCCAGCAACAATGGAGGTGTGGATTACCACGAACAGCAATCTGCATGTATGTCAGTAACAGTGGATGTGCGGATTACCACGAACAGCAATGTACATGTATGTCAGCAACAGTGGAGGTGCGGATTACCACGAACAGCAATGTTTGTATGTCAGCAACAGTGGGGGTGCGGATTACCACGAACAGCAATCTGCATGTATGTCAGTAACAGTGGAGGTGCGGATTACCACGAACAGCAATCTGTATGTATGTCAGTAACAGTGGAGGGGCGGATTACCACCAACAGCAATGTATGTGTATGTCAGCAACAGTGGAGATGCGGAATACCACGAACAGCAATGTTTGTATGTCGGCAACAGTGGGGGTGCGGATTACCACGAACAGCAATGTACATGTATTACAGTGGAGGTGCGGAATACCACGAACAGCAATGTACATGTATGCCAGCAACAATGGAGGTGTGGATTACCACGAACAGCAATGTGCATATATGTCAGTAACAGTGGAGGTGCGGATTACCACGAACAGCAATGTGTGTGTATGTCAGCAACAGTGGAGGTGCGGAATACCACGAACAG
>NW_018472583.1:0-759 GCF_002113885.1 Mizuhopecten yessoensis
TAGTTTCTTCCTGGTTTTAAATACCATTTTACATCAATAAAAAAAATCATAGAAATGTATTAAAAAAAAAATATTCAGAGATCTATTTTCGGAGCTTGAACATCGTTTTTTTTCCAGATTTTTTGGGTGCGCAAAATATTCGAGTAGAAGCTTTTTTCCCGATTTTCAGCCTCAAAAAGTACCTGCGCAAATTACACAGGTGCGCAAATTACATGGGTTTTTATGGTAATTAAAATGATCTTCATGGATACAAAGTAGGTCATAAAATGTTCCCTACGGTCCACAGGAAAATTTAAGGTAGGTCATGGCCAGGTTATCCAAAGCATATGTAATCTTGTTTTTGGCCTTACTGTTGTTTTATATTGGGAAAAAACACTTTTGGGTATATTTGTTTACTCTCACAGTGGGAACAAAGTTGGATGGAATGACTATCATGTGAATTAATTTTTATGGTATGAAAATTAAGAACCTGGCCCTTCCCTAGGGCCTATAGGGAGGGGCCAAAGAGGGAAAAAAATTGGCTGAAATTTCAACATTCTTCTTCTTCAGATCCAGATATGCTAGAATCAAACACTCTTCATGGATAGAAAGTTCCTAAGTCGCTATATCTGAAATTGTTATTTCATTACCCCCGTGTCATTCATTCCTCCACTATATCCTTTTTTTTCGAAAACTGTCAGCGATATATACCGTAAGTCAGACAATTATGTACCGACCATAAATGATATCAATAATATATGTTGGTCACTCCTAATATGA
>NW_018472584.1:0-759 GCF_002113885.1 Mizuhopecten yessoensis
TCCCATATATATACCATCATATTCATAACAATTTTATATATGTTGCATCATTTATTTAGCAAATTTCATTTGGCTACCTCTTTAATATTGTTAAAATACCATTGAAATATTAAATTAATGAAATGCTTGTTGATGACGCGCATGCGACTGATCTAGATCTGGGTCAATTGCGAGTTTTAGACTGTCAGGTGACGATTTAGGATTTCGTTAATATAATTTTAATTTTTACACTAAGGGAGTGAATTTCACCAAAATTTGAATCAGTATATTTCATAAGGAAGTATTTTAAACATGTCTTTACCATTTTAGTAAATATGACATTTTCCCCCCGACCAGCCCCTTTAACCCTGTGTTGCTAGATAGATTTAATTCACAGTTTTGGTTTGCCTTTGACGTGGTTTACGTGTATTGCATGTATAGGCATTGAATTTGCATTAAATTATGTCTTGTGCATACCTGAACAATCGTCTGTTCATGTTGTCAGATCTTGACTTGGTGGCACCATCGCTGCCTGTTCCCAAGAACCAGATTTTGAGCTCGATTTTCGCCTGTTACTTGATTTCTCCGATACTGGAATATCAATATGTAAAATGAATTTGGGTTTGTTCCGCTACATTAACACCACCACAAATTGATGTGTTAAACAGGATGGTGTAAGTGTATTAACAAGCTACCGGCTAGCAACTGATTAAAAAAAAACCTGATACAATAATAATACATAATATACAACATTTGATATAGCGCCCTATCTAGCTTACA
>NW_018472585.1:0-759 GCF_002113885.1 Mizuhopecten yessoensis
CCACCTTAAAGTTCACAACTTGGAAATGATTCAGACCCCAACCTTGAAGTCCTATATATCCTAATTACTAGGCATGAAGAGATGAACACAGTCACGCTACAATGATTTTGGTATGTGAATCAAAACATGGAAATGGACAAGGTCAAGTTCTTTATTAAGCCTTGTGCATTTTGCTTATCAGTTAATTACATAATATGTCATAGCATACAATATTTAGCGCAAAGAGAATGCAGTATACAAAGGTACGGGTACATCTAATCATTAATCATTTGACCATGTAGTAGTATTACCAATTACACATAATTAGTTAAGTTTGGTTTCTTGATCTAATACTCTTTGCTTCAAGAATAAAGTTACATAATTTCTTTAATTCCTTATTATTCTGTACACTTGATAACTGAGTCAACTCGAAAACAGATGAACTACGCCAGTCTGACGGAATTTAAATCTTATTAGTTGATATATAGGAAATATTAGTAAAAATAGTACTCTAGTACTCATCCTACATCACATATAATGAACGATGAGTACAGAACCTCTGTGATCTTTCAATGCTATTATATATTCCTGTCTCGACAAACAAGCGATGCAAGGACATTCATAATTTTGAGAAACAAATTATCGATTTTTTGCCATGCATTTTCTTACATGTAAGTATAATTATAGAAAGGCATTATTTACAAGGTATCTGTATAAAAAAAACCATTTAATATCAAAAAATATGTAATCATAATCAATTTAAGTGTGTCTGAAGGTTCA
>NW_018472586.1:0-759 GCF_002113885.1 Mizuhopecten yessoensis
AGTTGTTTTATGTCAAATATGCATGCTCTCAATATCTGTTTCTGCGACAAATATTAAATGCTGACTGTTTTTGTATCATGATTGTGTTGTAGGTATGGGTTTGTTCATTTTGATAACCAAGCTGCAGCCAAGTTAGCACATGACAAAATGCAAGGTAAAACGGTGGAGGGCAGAACACTGGTGGTTATGTATGCCCATAAGAGACAGCCAAGGACTGCCCGTAAAACAAAACAGCAGCTGGATAGCAACATGAATGGTGGTGAGAACATTTGGTTTATTTTTGTTATTTAAAAAGTTAATTCCAAGTATGACTTGGCTACATGTATATTGAGCTCAATTGGGGCCTCACATCAAAGATGAGGGTGGCCTTCAGTAATCGAGTGAAACACAAATCAGATACTACCACGTGTATGTTACCATATCTATAAGATAAGGTCACAATTATCTTATATTACATCCTAATCTTCCCAAGTAAAAATCAAATTGTGACCACCATTATATTTTTCAGAGCAATAACAAAATAGGGTTTTACATTAAATTTGCATGCAAATTTTGTACACTATTTTATAATAATTATTTTCAACTGAAATATGTTGTTTAGTCTCATTTGATAGTTTCTGAAGTCCCTTAGATTTTTTTATGATCCCAGTGTTTGGGAAAGTAGGTATTTTTCTAAGCATGTTTTACATATTGTTCATCTTTGCTTCAGGCCCGCCTGCCAAAAAAGCCAAGTTATCAGCAAAGCAGGAAGAAAGTGAT
>NW_018472587.1:0-759 GCF_002113885.1 Mizuhopecten yessoensis
ACTTCCGGTTCGTTCGTACTATATTTTAGCCTATTTATATTGATGAAAATTATATAATACATTGTAAAATTATAGCAATATTTCAGGGATGATATTGTGTAAATATTGTTCTTTTGTGTTGACTGTATGAACGTTGTGATATTATTATGTAGTGCAGCGAAATGTCACTATAAAAGGCGATGCATAATTTGAACGAGTCAGTTGGAGCAGAGTCTGAGACTGGGTCAGGCGAGACAACTCAAGTTAGAAGGTACACTTTTTAAAAGTTAGATTTTGATAGTCTTTTCCTATAACCGTTACAATGGTCCTGAATTAGATATTGTCATGGAAAATAACGTTAGTTTTGTTTTATAATATATTTAGGATAACTATCTTTGCATACAGATTTAGTCACGTAATGTGAACAATCTGTCAAATAACTTGAGAAGTTGCGTTTAGCATTTTATTAGTTAAATAACGATATATGTCATAACTTGTGTCGGAAGACTGTCAAAGGAAAATTGGAAATTGGTGGTGATCCAGCTGAGCTCTCATAGTAATTAATCATTCTATAAAGTTTGAAGTTAATCCGTTGAAAATGATTTGAGATGTGAAAATATGTACGAAAGGAGGATTTATTATAAATAACCTGTATCGGCCGTGATTTCGGTGAACAGGAAAACTTTCTTTACATAGGGTTTCCATAAATAAAATAAGCGTTAAGCTATTCATTTTGCTGTTAACGATAAGTTGTTGTTTCTATTCTATATGATGTTCAGC
>NW_018472588.1:0-759 GCF_002113885.1 Mizuhopecten yessoensis
GGATTCATCTTTTTAAAACATTTAACATTTAGGAGTCAATAACATTTATGAATCTAAGATATTTTTGGTTAATTGATAAGGCCAATCACAACATTATATTCTCATTGAAAATATAATAAAAAGTAAATCTTAACCTTATTTTCTAAATCCCTATGATGTATGTGTAATGATGTATCATAATTCCTTATATAGATTGTATTAACATGTACCCTTTTTCAGTCATCTTGCATGAGTGAATATTTGTTTTCATTTTTCCAGTCAAGCAAGCATCTTTTGATGGCGGTGCGAGGTGTTGTGTTTGATGTGTCAGAAGGAAAAGGTATGTAATTGAAACATAACAGGAGTTGCTTCCCTTAGGCCCTTAACAATTATAAATATTGGTATACATCAAGAAATAGCAAACGTTCATATTGACTTGTATAATTGCTTTACATAGACGTTACCCTCAGTAATAGACAACCAAACGATTTAAGTTATTTTGATGATTTGATACATTAGAAAGACCTAAGTACACCATACACAACATGAACACCTCTACACATTACATACCATTACATATACTCACACACAATGATTGACTTGACAGAAAGTATGAATTAAATAAACTTTTAAAGGCTGGATCCGAAATGGTTTGAGGTTTGCATACTGGTACCCAGTTAACTCCAAGTACCATACATAGGCTACATAGAGAAAGGTTGTAATTTTATTTGATATTTTACATGACATTGTGTAAATTGTTCAAATTGTTGGATACTTTTT
>NW_018472589.1:0-759 GCF_002113885.1 Mizuhopecten yessoensis
TGGACACTCAATAACTGAACGACTTTAAACACAGATGGGTTTTTTTCCAATAATAGCTTTTGATAAAAAATCGGAATCAGAAATTTTCGAATTTAGAACAGACCGATCGAAAATGAAATTCGTCCTCTACTTCAGAGGGGGAGTTACCCTGTTTACAATATCTACATTCTCCAGGTATATTATTATACCTTCCAACTTCTACAGCAAAATAATGTGTATAGATGTACGGATTTGAGTTAAACAAATGCGATATTTCTTTGGCAGATATTTTGTCAAGTAAAATTGTAATGACTCTCCAAAATCTATGATATGTTTACAAACAATCAGTGTGAAATTCCAGCAATGAATGCGACACTTTGAGTAAGTAACTTATGTTGAAGAGGTGGGACATACATTGATAGAGGGTGCTTATAAAGGATGGAACAGTTATTAGGTCATATCATTACACCTACATGATATAAGAATAAACACAGACAAAGGAAAGTGTATAGGCATAGCCTCTACAAATATACCAGTAACTCTCTCATCTGAAAGAGGGTATTGAAATTCTTAACTTTCAAACATTATTGTATTAATATGGGTGTTGTATTAATATAAAATTGATTTCTTCTTGAAAATGACAGAATCCTATACTAGACCACCACAAATTAAGAAACTTTCCCTTTGAAATTTTCCGATAAACTTAATAAATCATTACTAGAAAGAGACTGAATTTGATATCAAAGTTTTACTTTCTACACAAAACAATGTACGTATTAA
>NW_018472590.1:0-759 GCF_002113885.1 Mizuhopecten yessoensis
TGGGGGGGGGGGGGGTCAATCCCACTCCGCCTTTCAAGGCGGCAGATCTAGATACACCGTTACAAAAGCATGCATGCCCACCACTCATTGTCAAGTTGCATGCGTACCTTTTCCCAGGTCAAATTCAAATTTGTCCCCTCTTCCTCGGCTAGAGTCGAACTCTGTGCCATCTTCCAGTGTGCCGACATAATGTACCAACACTTTATCGCCGGCTAAGGGCTTATCTTCTCCTGTCCCTTCTCGAAGAATTTCTTTAAGTACGCCGCCATCTTTCGAAGGCGTAATGTCTATGTTTTCATGTTTCGTATCCATTGTGTGATTAGACGATATGTGCGTTGCACACAGCAAATATTCTTGATATACTTTCTGCAAGAAGAACAAACGCCGGTTTCCAAAATGAAAATGGTTTGCTGGAAATTTCTATTTTCACACGTGATAATATGTTCGTCAATGTCTTACAGGCGCTTGACATCTAAAGTCGGGTTATACTATTTACCCCAGGATTAACAGGACCAGCAATATCCAAAACCACACAATGTGATACATTGTCTCTTGTAATAAATAACAAATGATATTATTTAAAAAGTGGAAATTTATGAATAGTAATACCAAATAATTCGTTTGAAGAACTTCCTAGTTTCGTTTCAGTTGAAGATATCTTTAATTCAAGTAAATACGTACGTACTAAACTAACAGAATCTTTCACCCCTTGGGGGTGAGACTAATAGAATCTTTCACCCCCTTGGGGGTGAGACAGGG
>NW_018472591.1:0-759 GCF_002113885.1 Mizuhopecten yessoensis
TTTTACCTTCTTTGCCCTTCATTTACCTTACAGGTACTATTACCTAGTCCTACATTATATGTTGGAAATACTAAACAGAAATATTGTACTTAAACTTTGTATGTTATTTGCCACTATGACAGATGCTGTTGTAAAAGAATTGCATAACCAAATGCAAAATGCTAAAAATTTGTAATTTTTACATAATTAGAAGTACATGTACTGTCAATGTCGGATGAATTTTCATTTGTGTATTTTAACAAGGGAACAAAGGGGAGCGTACACATTTATTAGTTACAACAAAATAGAACTGTCAAAATTCAGGATGGCTGTCTATTGGCTATCCTGTTTTTTTGCAATGTGCCAAAAATCAATATACATTAGTAGGTACTATAATTGGGAACCTTAATGTCAAAACTATTTCCTGAGCTATGTAAAAATTACATAGGAGCCTGCCCCCTCATAACTTAATTTCCTTTCAGAAGTGCTACCAGATTTATACTGATGTATTTAACTTTTTTCAATCCCCAATACATCTGAGTTATTACTTTGAATCACTCTACTAATCATTTAGATTATAATTAACCTAATTACAGTGTTGGGGTCGAAACTTGGAAAACAGCTGCAGCCTGAAAGAATTCTTCTGAAAAAAATCATTTAATTTGCATCATTATACTTTGGAAAGAACTTTTTGTTTTATGTGATGCTGAAATAATATATATTTATCATCCAGAATGTGAGGAAAATCTTACACTTTGTGAAAATTTTAAAGTAAAATAC
>NW_018472592.1:0-759 GCF_002113885.1 Mizuhopecten yessoensis
GTGTATTTGGGACAAGTTTATTCCAGCATTATCCCAAAATGTTGAGTGTGAATTCAGGAATGCTTATCTTACCAGCTCAAGGAATTAAATAGTTTAAAATGTTTTACGTAATTATCAAGTATTTGATATGCTGAATGAACTTGTGTTCTTCCCGCCTGCCCCGGTCTTATTACAAATTTTTATTTGTCATTGAAATAGAAGGCTCAGTTATAATTGCAATTAAGTACTTCAATATCTCAACAGAGCCCGTATTTACTTTCCAAAGGACAAAATCAAAGTCCCTCTAAATTTAGTTGAAAACGTTAAAATAATTGTTATGGTCTATTATGGTCTAGTTTACAATGGTTATTCAATAGCAGTGTATAAGACAGACCTGTCACTTTTATTTTTTTAAATAACCTGAATTCACGTTGAACAGTTTTGCTTCTTCAATGCATGATCCCCAGAATTTTGGATGTTATTTTTCCCCTAAGTTGGCACACGTTGCTTGTCTTCCACATAAAATTCATTAAGAACTAAATTTGAAATAATATTTTGAGAGACAATCCTTTTGGGAACAATTCAACACTCTAAGTTGAATCTGTCCTGTTCACTGGCAGAATAGAAACCGTATATGTTCTTAGAAGAGAGCATATCCTCTAAATTAGGTCAGATTATCTCCCTTGGTTTACTGTAATTTGATAATGTTTGTAATGTGTCACCAAGTCGTAAAAGAAGCTATATAGAAAATGTCAAAGTTTGGAACTCTTCGGAAAGTGA
>NW_018472593.1:0-759 GCF_002113885.1 Mizuhopecten yessoensis
CAATGGGTCACAAGCCCAATTAACGCCTATGCAAAGTAATCAGGAAATACCTAATGTGACTACAGTTATTCTCGGGGCCTCCAACTGGAAGAGAATGTGCAAAGACAAACAAAATGCAAAGATCATTGCAAAATCCGGAATGACTACATCCAGAGTACAGGAACTAATAGACTTGGCCGGCCGCGACAAGGACATACATACGAGTTACACACAGGAGGTTTTTGTAATCCTCGGCTCCAGCGACGTGTCAGGAAACAAAGGTGATGCAGAAACTGTGGAAATAGCATTTACAAAAGCTGTGGACAGTATGTGTACATTTCCGGTATATTACTACGGAGAGGACAGTCCAAGCACATTGAAACTTTAAACAATACAGCAAAATCAGTGAACTCATTTATGCAGAAATGGTGTAAAAATGTAGAGCGAGTGAGCTACTTAGAAATAGACACACTATTCCTTAATAAGGATGTCCCGATCAAAAGCCTCTATCACCCGAATGACACTCAGGGGATTCACATTAGTTCTCATGAATTATTATGATAACCGTGATACTGACGTATCCGGTTAAAACGGTCCTAGTGAAAACGGCCCCACCCTATATATAGTATAGATACAAATAAATAACTTAATGCTAGTTAATAAAGTTACATGCGCTTCAAGAAATAACGATATATACATGTACAGATAAAAATATTATAATAATGTTTGACAGTTAACCCTCCTCAGTCTCAAATACCTTTGCAATGGCAGTGTTTTCTA
>NW_018472594.1:0-759 GCF_002113885.1 Mizuhopecten yessoensis
ATCCATAATGCAAGGGTAACACTGTCAGCCCCGTCCTGTAATTTTCCGATTGTATCGGATAACAAACCTCCTCCAATAACTGCATCATACACTTTAGATTAAAAGAAAAGATACAAATTATAATTGTGGAGAAACAAAATTTAACCAGGTTCGATAACACAATATTTAATAGATCTTTTTAAGAGGATGTGCTGTTCACAACACGATCACAGATTCTTATTTTCGTGACATGTATGTACCGTTAAACTGAGAAAATAGATTTGTGTAAGCTTGTTACCCAATCCTTAATGATTTGTTACACTTACTTGCTCTTAATGTGGTAAGCAATATACATGTACATAGGGTGCTCTGATAATCGAACTTTGGCTGTGCTGTACCTTTGCATTCTGAGATGTCAGTACTTGCAGATGACATGGTCATTAACCCTGGGCCACATTGTTCACATTGGGTAGCCATCACGTCAGCACCATAATGGAATCTCGAACAAGGTGTACAAGGAATCACCCCGGTTAATGAATAGTAACCTGGTTTACACGTTGCTTTTGACAAAATATGAAAATAAATCAAAGAAAAACGCTGTTAGTCATTATCTTTAAGCACATTTATTTCCTGACTATGTGACCATAATATTTAAATGGTCGCTCAACCCTAAAAAGCCTAACCAATTACGCCATTTATATATCATTATACATTTGCTTGTCCATATGTTTCTACCAGAAATTTGGAACAATGTTTCACAGTTTGACATATGACAATTCT
>NW_018472595.1:0-760 GCF_002113885.1 Mizuhopecten yessoensis
CTATTTACCACTGTCTACACTGACTCGGTCCTTACATGGTTAAACGATTACATAACCTAGGAGAGAGTAGTTAACGTCCGTCTATTTACCACTGTCTACATTGACTCTGTCCTCACATGGTTAGACCCTTCTATAACCTAGTAGAGAGTGGTGTACGTCCGTCTATTTACCAATGTCTACACTGACTCTGTCCTCACATGGTCAGACCCTCCTATAACATAGGAGAGAGTAGTTAACGTCCGTCTATTTACCACTGTCTACACTACCTCTGTCATCACATGGTTAGACCCTCCTATCACCTAGAAGAGAGTGGTGTACGTCCGTCTATTTACCACTGTGTACTCTGTTTCGGTTCCGTCTATTTACCACTGTCTACCCTGACTCGGTCCTAACATGGTTAAACCATTATATAACCTAGGAAAGAGTAATCAACGTCCGTCTATTTACCACTGTCTAGACTGACTTTGCCCTGCCATGGTTAGACCTTCTTATAATCTAGGAGAAAGTGGTGTATGTCCGTCTATTTACCACTGCTTACACTGACTCGGCCTAACACGGTCAGACTCTCCCATAACCTAGGAGAGAGTTGTGTACGTCCGTCTATTTACCACTGTCTACACTGACTCGGTCATCACATTGTTAAACCATTATATAACCTAGGAAAGAGTAGTCAACGTCCGTCTATTTACCACTGTCTACACTGACTTTGCCCTGCCATGGTTAGACCCTCTTATAATCTAGGAGAAAGTGGTGTATGTCC
>NW_018472596.1:0-760 GCF_002113885.1 Mizuhopecten yessoensis
AAACATATCTGACCTCCCTCTAGATATATCACACTATACAAACATTACTGACACCCCTCTATATATAGAACACTATACAAACATATCTGACACCCCCTCTAGATGTATCACCCTATACAAAACATATCTGACACTCTTCTAGATATATCACAATATACAAAACATATCTGACACCCTTCTAGATATATCACAATATACAAAACATATCTGAAACTTACATTAGATAAAGCACACTATTAAAAAAACATGTATGACACTCCCCCTATATATAGCACACTATACAAAACATATCTGACACCCCCTCTAGATATATCACCCTATACAAAACATATCTGACACCCTTCTAGATATATCACAATATACAAAACATATCTGAAACTTACATTAGATAAAGCACACTATTAAAAAACCAGGTATGACACTCCCCTCAGATATATCACACTAAACAAAACATATCTGAAACTTACATTAGATAAAGCACACTATTAAAAAACCAGGTATGACACTCCCCGCAGATATATCACACTAAACAAAACATATCTGAAACTTACATTAGATAAAGCACACTATTAAAAAAACATGTATGACACTCCCCCTATATATAGCACACTATACAAAACATATCTGACACCCCTCTAGATATATCACCCTATACAAAACATATCTGAAACTTACATTAGATCAAGCACACTATTAAAAACATATATGACACTCTCTCCAGATATAGCACACTATACAAAACATATCTGACACCCCTCTT
>NW_018472597.1:0-760 GCF_002113885.1 Mizuhopecten yessoensis
GGGCGCCATGTAGCAAAATTGGTGGTTATTAACTTATTTAGCGCCTGCAGGCTCTGCGCCCAGCAAAATGGGCCTGGGGAAATCACTGTAATCGCAGAAGTCTTGTGCATTTCATAGTAATTTCGTACCAAGTACTTGAAAACCAGATGGTCTTTGCGATGTAATTGATGTAATACATATACATGTGCACTACGTACATATACATGTCCACTATCCAGTGATAAATCCACTGTATGCAAGTATTCCAAAAAATCTGAACACAAAAAACTTATAGATATTGACAGTGTACAATGTATATATTTATATTTTTTTTTATATGAAAACAATAACAATGTTATAATTAACACTTACAATTATTTACATCAATATCATGTCTTGAGTATTAAACTTTACAGTACTGGTGTTACCCCTGAATGTTAAACTTGATAGGTACAATTTGCAAAATTAAAAATTCTGTTTGAAACCCTTAATTAATTAACATAAGTTACTGTGTATTTATAACGATAACATAAATAAAGGCTTCAAACACGGGAGTACAATTCATAGTTTGGGGGGGGGGNCGGAACACCGTATACAACTTAATATTTCAAGTACTGTTATATTTTATGAGTATAAAATTATGTATGTATTGAGCTGGGTAATTGTCCCCATAGTAGTTGTTTATATCATATTTATCCGACAGTAAGCCCATGTTTGGTAATAATCGAACCCATATGTGTAATAATTTCATAATCGATGATCGGCTAGCTATAGTCGGTTC
>NW_018472598.1:0-760 GCF_002113885.1 Mizuhopecten yessoensis
GAATTTCATATTGCCAATTGTTTGTCAAAAGTATAAAAAAAAACCCACACACACCAACACCTTCTGTTTATGCAAACTTGAGTCCCCTTTGTCCAAAGATGCTCTAGAACAAATTCAGTTAATATCCTTTTGTACATTTTTTTCCCCTTTATTTCCCCTATTGGACCCCACCCCTCTGCCAATATATATACTGGCCATATGAGCTAAAATTGGTTGACAGCATATACATAAATATTATAACCACATGAAATTTTTCAAACTATGAGAATGAAATGTTCACAAATCATTTGCAAAAGATACAATTGTTTAATTGTCACTCAATGCTGAACCAGAATTACGTGGAGCAACATGTTGAGATATAATTAAACTTTAGATACAATCAACTCTTCACACCTGCCTAAGTTTGCAGAAAGTTGCAGAATTCATCATAATAATAAATAAATTGTTATGTTTAAATGGGCTTGAAATATCGCCAACACCAGTCACAGAAAAAAAGGGACTTTAAAAGCTTTATCTGGAAGTTTGCAATAATAAGTTATTGTATATTACAAATTTGTGTCTTGTTGTAACAGGTAAAATTAATATATTTTAGAGAAGAATTAATAGCAATGTTTAAACATTTTAAAATAAATTTTAACTATCATTGTGCAATACCAGAAAGCTAATAATATAACATGTCAGATATATATCTAAAATTGCAAATTAAGAAAAGATTTGTCTTGTTGGTACAGGTAAAATCACTGAATTAATGCTATGTTAT
>NW_018472599.1:0-760 GCF_002113885.1 Mizuhopecten yessoensis
GAAACACAACAGACGTACAAACATGAAACAGACATACAGACAGAATCACAACAGACATTACACACATGTAATACAGACGTACAAACATGTAAACAGACATGCAGACAGAAACACAACAGACGTACAAACACGTAACAGACAGACAGACAGACAGAACCACAACAGACATACAAACATGTAACAGATATACTGACAGAAACACAACAGACGTACAATCATGTAACAGACATATAGACATAAACACAACAGACGTTACACACATGTAATACAGACGTACAAACATAAAACAGACATATAGACATAAACACAACAGACGTTACACACATGTAATACAGACGTACAAACATAAAACAGACATACAGACATAAACACAACAGACGTACAAACACGTAACAGACAGACAGACAGACAGAAACACAACAGACATACAAACATGTAACAGATATACTGACAGAAACACAACAGACGTACAATCATGTAACAGACATATAGACATAAACACAACAGACGTTACACACATGTAATACAGACGTACAAACATGAAACAGACATACAGACATAAACACAGCAGACGTACAAACACGTAACAGACATGCAGACAGAAACACAACAGACGTACAAACACGTAACAGATATACTGACAAAACACAACAGACGTACAAAAATGTAACAGACATACAGACAGAAACACAACAAACGTACAAACATGTAACAAACATGCAGACAGAAACACAACAGACGTACAAACATGTAACAGACA
>NW_018472600.1:0-760 GCF_002113885.1 Mizuhopecten yessoensis
TTGTTTTGGATGTCTCCTCGGATCCTTGTGTTCTTCCTTTTGTTTCGGGTGTCTCCTGGGATCCTTGTGTTCTTCCTTTTGTTTTGGGTGTCTCCTCGGATCCTTGTGTTCTTCCTTTTGTGTTGGGTGTCCCTCGGATCCTAGTGTCCTTCCTTTTGTTTTGGATGTCTCCTCGGATCCTTGTGTTCTTTTTATTGTTTTGGGTGTCTCCTCGGATCCTTGTGTTCTTCCTTTTGTGTTGGGTGTCCCTCGGATCCTAGTGTCCTTCCTTTTGTTTTGGGTGTCTCCTCGGATCATTGTGTTCTTTCTATTGTTTTGGTGTCTCCTCGGATCCTAGTTTCCTTTCTATTGTTTTGGGTGTCTCCTCGGATCCTAGTGTCCTTCCTTTTGTTTTGGGTGTCTCCTCNTCCTTTTGTTATGGGTGTCTTCTCGGATCTTAGTGTCCTTCCTTTTGTTTTGGGTGTACCCTCGGATCCTAGTGTTCTTCCTATTGTTTTGGATGTCTCCTCGGATCCTAGCGTCCTTCCATTTTTCTTTGGGTGTCTCCTCGGATCCTAGTGTCCTTCCTTTTGTTTTGGGTGTCTACTCGGATCCTAGTGTCCTTTTTTTTTGTTTTGGGTGTCTCCTCCGATCGTATTGTTCTTCCTTTTGTTTTGGTTGTCTCCTCGGATCCTTGTGTTCTTCCTATTGTTTTGAATGTCTTCTCGGATCTTTATGTTCTTCCTTTTGTTTTGGGTGTCTCCTCGGATCCTAGTGTTCT
>NW_018472601.1:0-760 GCF_002113885.1 Mizuhopecten yessoensis
ACAGGGGGATAGTATACCTCGTTATCCACACAGGTGGATAGTAACGGGGGATAGTATACTTCGTTATCCACACAGGTGGATAGTAACAGGGGGATAGTATACCTTGTTATCCACACAGGTGGATAGTAACAGGGGGATAGTATACCTCGTTATCCACACAGGTGGATAGTAACAGGGGGATAGTATACCTTTCAGTAAAGTACTTAAATTTACCTTGACCCCATGTCCAACTTGACCAATTCTTTTTCATCCTCCATTTTCTTAATCTTCTTGTTTGCATCCTTAAGCTGTTTCTCATAGGACTTAAAAACAACAAAGACAAAATAGAATAAGATTTGTTTCCCTTTAGAAACAGGATACCCAACAGACAAAGAGTCATTAATATCTATCTTTATAAACTGTAACACATTTTTTTAGAAGGCAAGCTTATAAACTAACAGACATTAATTGTGGATAGGATTGAGCAGATTATTTATGTCATAAGAAATCTTGTGATGGAGACTAAGTGTCATATGAAATCTTGTGATGGAGACTAAGTACACTATACAATACCTTTACAAGTCCTTTCATGTTCTGCGAGGTCCCTGATGTAAGTGACTGGAACGGATTGTCATCATCTGACTCTTGAGGGGCCATTCCTAATCCAGATCTGTTGAGTATTGTCAAGTATTCAAAATCAATGTAAGTACAGATGCCTGACATCAGGTTTTGGAGAATAAGGGAGGCCATGTAGTCAGACTACTGATATCAGGTACTGGAG
>NW_018472602.1:0-760 GCF_002113885.1 Mizuhopecten yessoensis
TGTTAAAGACAGGTTTCGTTTACCTTGTTTATTTTTGCAATTCTGATGATCTGGAAATACACTCAAACTGTATGTTCGTCTGTCGTCAGATTTCCGGGAAGGCAATTTATTGAAGTTCAATTCTGAATTAAACAAACTATGTGTTGTGTTGTGTCATGATTTTGTTATCGGAAAACCCAACTGGGCAAGATAAGTTTGTTTATGTAAGTGTGTGAATGATGTTTGGAACAACGTGAATGTAGAAAATGCACGAAGCGATAACGAGTTTAAGTGTATGTATTTTTATGTAGCTCGGCCTTCACATTCCACTTGTATTAAATCAGTTATAACCGTGAAAAATGCTCGGTATTAAGGCTATGAACTGTAGAAAAAAAAAAAGCTCTTTAACCGTCGTACCAAAATATTGGCCTTCGATCCTCACTCAATGCTATGAAGTCATGTCTCATTCCCAAACGCGATATGTACACAGACGGGTTTGTATCCTGTAACGACACAATTTCATAGACTTGTGTGTATCCTGTAACGACACCATTACAAAGCCGGGTGTGTATCATGTAAACGACACCATTGCAATGCCAGTTGTATATCCAGTAACGACACCATTACGCAGACGAATGTGTATCCTGTAACGACACCATTACAAAGCCAGGAGTGTATCCTGTAAAGACACCATTACAAATCCGGATGTGTATCATGTAGCAACACCATTACAAATCCGGATGTGTATTATGAAGCAACACCATTACGATTCCGGGTGTTT
>NW_018472603.1:0-760 GCF_002113885.1 Mizuhopecten yessoensis
TCGCGTGTTGTTAGGGGTATTGAGCACATTGGTGACGTCCTCAGGACCTCGTTGTACCGCCTCACTGAACGAAAGGTGGGGCTGTGCAACTTCATCGCGATTTACTCGCTCACTATCCGCGCTCTCCGTAGCCCCGTACTGGTAGAGTTGGCCGTCTATGTAGAGTCTGTCTCTAACCAGTTTGACATGATGGCCACCGGATTTATTATGTTTCATCACCGGGTATAATCTCTTCCTCCTCTCTTCCACGGCTTCGGGGAATTGCTCGTTGATTCCATACCGTTTTCCTTTAAGGCGGTATCCGAGACTTTTCACTTCCTGTTTATCCTCGAAGAACAGGAACCTCATTACAATCGGTCGATGTTTACCTTGCCTATTGAACCGATGGACATTGGCGAATTCAATGTGTTTGTGAATACCGAGTTCACATACGTACGTGATATTGTCTGAGGGCAAACGTTTGATTTATAAATCTCGACTATAAATCCCGGTATTAAAAGCTACTTTTTGGCCGAAAAAAGTCTTGCACATTTTCACATAAAATACTGGTTTAAGATTAGAGCATCTTTTGTAAACATATTTTAAATTTGTTACGGTGTAAAGTGTTTTATAAAAATCCTTTCTCATTTTGCTGTATTTCGACATGCTTAAAAACAGCTTAATTGAACTTTGTTAAAGTGTTTGAGCAAGCTTGTGATTTTAGTTTTAAGTTATTTTGTGCATTGTTTAACCACCACTATCAATAAGCTGTTGTCTATTA
>NW_018472604.1:0-760 GCF_002113885.1 Mizuhopecten yessoensis
CACTTTCGATGCAGAAACTAAGGACCTTTTCGATTTTAGCATTTCCTGGTCTTGGGAAGAAATTTTAGCCAATTTAACCTTTTTTGGCTCCACACATTTTTCGATATTTTTCCCAGATGTTTCATTATTTTTACCTTATGAGACGCATGTGCCACAGACTGTTTGGTACAAGGACCTTGTACACACGCCGCATTATAGCTCGGCTCCATCTTTGTGCAGCAGCTTGAGGGTCAATTCTAGTAAGGGCCTCATGAACTCTGTGACGCTGGATATGAAGTCCTTGACTTCTGAGATACCCGCTCATCATCTAAAAATGTATAGCTTATCATTAATAAAGAAAATAATTGCTACGACCAAAATGCAATAAAAAAATATATAAAATATATACAATTTGTATATGGCTTAAATGAACTCTGACCTTGTTATTCATTGTAATATTCAATCATTTGATTGGCTTTCCCTTTATTGGGATATCATTTGATTTTGAATACAATCAACACACTATTTTGTTGGGCGTAAAGACTTTTGCTTCAGCGGTGAGCTTTATAACCTAATAATTAAGTACCGGTATTAGTTTTGTAATTGTTGTAAACTAGGATAAATGAAATACTTTATAAGAAAAATATAAAACAAGAATACCGCAGGGCGGAACAATATACGCTATCGCTATGTATCAAAATGAACATCGTGCTCACACAGCACATCGACATCGAATAAAACAAACAGTAAATACATATAGTATAGCTAGTATATAGTGGGA
>NW_018472605.1:0-760 GCF_002113885.1 Mizuhopecten yessoensis
CCTGGACTTGCACGGTGCAAATTGGGCTGCCTTCCTTGAAAATCTCCTCATCGTCTGCATGCAGCCCAAGATTACTGCCCTCTGCGTACTCTTGAATCAGGACACTATCATATCCCTCACGGAAGAGCCCATTGATACCTAGGAAGATGTCCAACTCTTCCTTCCATCCCAGGCTTTCATGCTCACCACCATTGTACACATAATTAACAAGGCGGTCCTTGGTGTACCAAGCTGCTCTTCGCCCCTTCAAGACATCCGGGAAGTGCATGGGGATTAACTCAAGCCCGCGAACTTCTTGCCCAAGTATTTCGGTGCTGCAGACGCACCTCAATATCTGGTACTGAAGTGGGGGTTCGAGGAGTGCAGGGTCCACCTCAAAATCTTCCACCTCGAGAGATGTACCTGCGCCTTCATTGCCAAATGAATCGCGGCTTACATTGTGCACTTCTGAGGACGTTGAAACCAATGGTAAGAAGGGGAGCCCTTTTGCTTGCTCGATCTCTCCACAAACTTTTGCCCAGTTAAGTGCACTAGTTTGGCACAAGTCACGCCCAGGAACTTCGGGGTACGAGGCGATATACACTTGGTTCAACCTCCGTTGCGCCCCCTGCAATAGCCAACGCCAGCCTAAGTTAGCGAAGAAACCACACTTGTGCGGGCGTTTGAATTCGTACCAGTGCGCCCCAAGCAACTCAAAAAGTGCAGAGATGACGGGATCGGTATCGAGATTCAGGATCTTGTGAAAATGCATGAGGCTGAT
>NW_018472606.1:0-760 GCF_002113885.1 Mizuhopecten yessoensis
GTGGTGGTGATGGTGGTGGTGGTGATGGTGGTGGTAGTGGTGGTGATGGTGGTGATGATGGTGATGATGGTAATGGAGATTGTGGTGATGGTGATGGTGGTAGTGATGGTGATGGTGGTGGTGAAGGTAATGATGATGGTGATTGTGGTGATGGCGGTGGTAGTGGTGGTGGTGATGGTGATGGTAATGGTGATGGTGGTGGTGGTGGTGGTGGTGGTGGTGTTGGTGATAGTGACATTGGTGGTGGTGGTGGTGGTAGTTTTGGTGGTGATGGTGATGGTGAAGGTGGTGATGAAGGTGGTGATGATGATGATGGTGGTGATGATGGTGGTGGTAATGGTGGTGGTGATGGTGATTGTGATGGTGATTGTGGTGATGGTGGTAATGTTGGTGTTGGTGATGATGATGGTAATGGTGATGGTGGTGGTAGTGGTGATGGTAATGGTGGTGGTGATTGTGGTGATGGTAGTAGTGTTGGTGGGGGTGATGGTGGTAGTGGTGGTGGTGATGGTGATGGTGGTGGCGATGGTGGTGGTGATGGTGGTGGTGATAGTGGTGATGATGGTGGTGGTGATGATGGTGGTTATAGTCATGGTGGTGGTGATGATGATGGTGACGAAGATGGTAATGGTGATGGTGCTGGTTGTGCTGGTGATGGTGACGATGGTGGTGGTTCTGTTGGTAATGGAGGTGTTGATGGTGGTGGTGGTGGTGGTGGTGGTGGTGCTGGTGGTGGTGATGTTTATCGTGGTTGTGTTGG
>NW_018472607.1:0-760 GCF_002113885.1 Mizuhopecten yessoensis
TCTGACCTCCAGTAGCCATTTCTTAATCTCGATGAAAACAGTAGGCCGACGGCAAGTTACAAAACCAAATAATGGTTATAACGTGTTGTGTCAGCGGTTGATACAACAGACCGACTGATGATACGAGTCTATCTTTTCATCGTCTGCCGAAAGATCTGGAAAGAAAACGGTTATGGGTAGCTGCTATCCGACGAAAAAACTGGGATCCATCACCAAATAGTCGAGTGTGCGGTCGGCACTTCATCAGTGGTAATTTTGTTTTTCTTACAAACTATAGTCTGTGTGTTATTCACAAAATCGGAATAGTCTGTATATTGTTTAACAAAATCGAAATTATTCCTTTCCTTGTATTTACAGCTGGTGTCATTCTGACAAATAGCATACATGTACACATAGTCAATAATTCTTAAATCATAAATATTGCGACTTTAGGAATGATATTATTTTCGAAGTGTTTATTATTTTGATTTGTATAGCCCAAATATATTTTTTGATATTAAAATATAAATAAAATTTCCGACTAATTTAGAGTGCATTTTGTATCTACATGCTATTTATTTTGTTATAGGAAAGAAAAGTGACCTGCCATTTAATCCAGACTTTGTACCTAGTCTACATCTTGGGTATGATAAACAGGATGTCAGCCCAGTTGTTAAAACCAAAAGATTTGAACGGAGAATACAGAGGGAAGGAAGACTTCTTGATCAAGAAAACAGAACACATGTAGCTAAGGCCCTCCTTGAACTTTCAGATATACATA
>NW_018472608.1:0-760 GCF_002113885.1 Mizuhopecten yessoensis
TGTGTTGATGTCCTAACATGGTGACACAATACCACAGTGGTATCTGACCACACAAATGTAACACATTTATATCCGCATCAGTGAAAATCGGTATGGATCTATAGTTCTGTGATTTCTTGTCAAATATTGATATTCAAAAAAGCAGCACACAGACAGTTTGAAGAGATTTATTTCTACTGTATCAGCATCTTTGTATTGAAGTTGGTAGCTTTGTCGGAGCTTCGTACGCCACGTTTCATACACAAGTATACATAAATTTGTTGGTTCCATGAGCTGTCGTTCATTGAGGCTGTCTCCTGAACACCTAATAAGGAGAAATAGACAGGTGGTCATTCAAGGATGAGAACCATTGAATCGCTATGTCAAAAGAAATTTATGAATGAAAATATTAACACTAATAGCTTACACTACTGGAAAGGTTACTTTTCATAACTTGAAATACTAAGCAAGGTTATAAAAACAAGAAGGCAACTGAACCAAAAAAATTACATAGTAAGTAATACTGCTCAAAATAAGAAGTCTTTAAAAATAGTGTAGGGTTCAGCTTTTTTGAATAGTTATGATTTCTTTCACGGTACTTGTTAAATTCAAGGACATTCACCTGTAGTAATAAACATTCAGCTCAAGTCTGTATATATTTCTACAAAGGTACATAATTATATTTCCATGCATAAATATACATGCTATTTAGGGGTCCATAGGTAGACAGTATATACCTGGTAGAACAGGTGTAAAATCTGGGCTCGTTTATGTGTCACCT
>NW_018472609.1:0-760 GCF_002113885.1 Mizuhopecten yessoensis
CGCCGTTGTGCCCAACCTGTTTAAGTCAAACTCACAAAATGACTTAAAATTTGGCAGAAAACAGTTATAAAAGTTTGTCAGGGTGACAAATTCGTTATCTCTGGGTTAGGAGGGGTCTATGGGCTCAAAGACCCCCTTTTTCTTCATAGACCCCTTGCCTACGGCTCGGAGTTTATTAAAACCAAACGGGGTCTATGCGCCCGTAGACCCTCCTAATCAGAGATAACTAATATTGTCTATTTGGTCCTCTCCCTACAGCAACATCATGTGCTGAACATATATTATTTATATATTTTAGACATTTAAATTTTAGTTACATAGAGGAAGTAACTCTCCAGAAGCAGATCGAATAATGGATGTGTGAAGATATAGAGTCCCTTTTATTTTAGAACTATTAGTACCCAATTTTGCAAAACTTATGTGACTCAATTTCAATGAAAATATGTTTTATTATTTATAATGAAATTGTGTTATATATTTGATAGAATTGGCCTTTTCTCCACAAAAGAAACAGGTCATACACAGTCCATATTAGCTAGAGTTAAAGATAACAAGTTTTGCAAATTATACCTTTCATTCACTAAGATAAATGTTCTTTTGTCAATATTATCAGAGACAAGATAATGAAGTCTTCCATTATTTAACATCAGGATCCAGATCCGTTCCATTTTAAGATTTTTAACGTTCCCGTCTTTGGTAAGTTTGATTTTTGTTTAAATATAAACTTTATTTATTCTACAACAATTATGAAACAAGTTAT
>NW_018472610.1:0-760 GCF_002113885.1 Mizuhopecten yessoensis
CCCCGCCCTCTACTGACATTTCTTTAACTTAAGTTATCATTTATTATACTAATAGCGGGCGTATGTACGGGTCCTTGTTTTACATACCTGACTTTCACACAACACCACACATATATCAGTCCACAAAACATCTTTTTTCTCGAGTTCACTATTCGACCTTCAGGGGTCAAACACAATGTCACTGTTTGTTGCTATACATAAATATCTGCTATAAAGACGTCTTCGCTCATAGATTTCATTTCTCATACTCCGATTATTATGAAACTTTAAATATTCATAAAACAACATTAGGACTAATTCGCGTTTCGACCTTCTTGGTTTCAGAACAAGGTCACCATAACTTAACAAATTTGATATCATCGCTCAATGGACTTCGGTTCTTATCCAATTGTTTTGAACTTAAAGTATGTGTTAAAAAACAAAACACTTTGTGCAAGTTCCCGTTTCGACGTCTAAGATTGATATTATCGTTGCTATGAAACCAGAATGAAACCAGATAAGTAGGGGTATAATACCGGTAAACTATCCCCTTTAAAAGGGGATCGTGACCGGTATTTCAACTAGGTCAGATGATGCAATAGGGGGACATCCCTGGGTTGTATAGCCTAGGGGAGATAACCTTGGAAAGACCACCCACATGCGGGATGATCTAACCCTGGTAAAACCGTAACGTCATTGGAATGTATAGCCTAGCGGCAGATCCCCATTTTGGAATGTAAAAGTTGCTAAATCGAGGTCATAGGGTCAGTCCCTCATCCCT
>NW_018472611.1:0-760 GCF_002113885.1 Mizuhopecten yessoensis
TGCAATAGGTTTAAATCACAAGAAAAGGATGAGGGGGTGGAGAGAATATATATATGCTCACTTTGTTTTTATTGACAGTATGTGGGTTGTCTTCTTTACCAACCCAGACTTAATTGAAACTCATCCTGGTTTATGCCAGGAACTTAAGTATAGCATTAAGGTCAGAAGAAATAATGATGTGTTTTTGGAACTTGTTTTAATTTGACACTATTTATTATAAAGAGCTATTTCTTTATAGCTACATTGTCTTGGAGATATTATTAACATGTAGCTATAGCTAATTTGTCAAAGATGAATAGCTCATTTGAAATGAACATAATTTTCGACTGCTGGTAAAATGCATTCATTGTTACTGATTTAATAGTCCATTACATGTATATATGTTCATTATTCCTTAATTGTGACAAGACATTTCAAATGGTTGCAAATGTGTTGACCTTGTCATCAATGACCTTTGACATACTTTCAAAAGCTTGATCATTGGCATTATCTTTTGCATTCTGAAAAAGATGGGGCTTTCATATTTAACATGTAGGCCTACAAGCCTTATAATTGGAATAATTAGTGGGGCAAAGAGTTTCTCAATCATGTCTTATTTATATTGTAGACCAAGCGGACAGAAAAAGCCACAAATCAATGGTAATATGTGATAGGATATGATTCCATGTAATATAATCACATAAATGTTTTAGAGAATATAAATAGGTGCTTTGAAGATTTTTATTGATTTTTTTTCCATTCAGCATTAGCTGATGACGTC
>NW_018472612.1:0-760 GCF_002113885.1 Mizuhopecten yessoensis
TTGGCAAGATCGTCGTTATTTGGAAATCCTTGATTCAATCTATTTAATTTTAAAATATTTCATTGTCGATACAAACAAAGATAAATACAATTATTATAGAAGAAATATAACAGTACATATTTTCATTTCAGTAATAATTACCATAACTTTAGTCAGGGAAGTATAATGGAGTATACTGTCCCTGGATTTATAAACTATAATGAACGAACACATACTCACTCACTCGCATACTACCATTCATAATTGGTATATTTTATATCGTTAGAATCGATGTATAATAAATAGAACTAAGTCAAATCTTTTAGAATTGATGATGAAGTTATGTACAGATGAAAAATTAAAGCATTTCATCATCTGTAAGCTCATCATTCCCGAACAAAAGTAAATCGGAGAACACAGAGGACTTTCAATTGGATTTCTCTGGTAAAGCTAAAACTTAAGGGGACTACACTCCATCCTTAATCTAGCATGATGTATCTGACCCAGTCTGGTACCATTAAAGCGGGCTTGCGTAGATAGGTTTTAGGTTTATAAACTGAAGGGTCGTTCTTGATATAGTCAGGCAAGGAGTTCCAGATACTGATGACAGATGGCAAACAAGATTTATAATAGAGACTCGTATAACAACCTAGTGGACGAAAACTATTACCCGTGCAAGTATCATGGTTGTGGTAATTTCGGTTACGCTGAGTTGGAATATTTAGAAGATATTGATGAGCCAGACCATGAACCATTTTGTGGAAAAGAATAAGCTTGTGCT
>NW_018472613.1:0-760 GCF_002113885.1 Mizuhopecten yessoensis
TATTCCACAACGAGACCGATACCCTCCCAAAGTACCGGTTTCTATAGATCACAGCACGAGACTTTGGGACACACAACAATGATTCTGACTCCGACCGCAGTGGTACAGGTACCACAACGGTACTGCTAGATGTTCATACAATATCCAGGACCGACCCATATCCGCCCAGTACGCGCCATATCTGCCCGGCATGTGCAATACCCGTTTTACTTCCGGTTCAATATATGCGTAAATTAAAAAATTAAACATGTTAGAAGTGATGAAAGGGTAATAGTGTAATCTCTAAGTACCGTCACTACAGTGTTGATATAGGAAATTTGATATATTTACGTCATGTAAGGATGTCACTTTAATATTGACAAATTAGAACGGTACTTTCAATTCACTGCATTCAGAATTGTTTTTTATTTATACGAAATACTTGCACTTTTTTGTTCTGCAATATTTTCGTCGTTTTACTTTAAAATGAAATAAAATTATTTGTTTTACCAGTTTCGCACCCGAGAAAAGTATTGATATTTTGCAATCTGCGTGAAGTACGGTAGACCATTAAATATCTTTATATGGAGTAGATCGACGATTCTTTGACTCCTTAATGTATTTGACAAATGACCATCGCAATGGATTAATTAAACGCTGCTATTGATTGTGTTTATACCGATTTTCAAAACAGAATTTTACACCATGCCACACAAGGAACATTAAAAACATTTTTTTACAGCTCTGAGTGTCGTATATTATAGCTCTGAGTGTCGTATAT
>NW_018472614.1:0-760 GCF_002113885.1 Mizuhopecten yessoensis
TTCCTCTTCAAAGTCATCTTCTCTAACAGGACGCTTCACAAATGATGACTTACGAAAAGTCCACATGTCATATGGACGTTCCTCCCGCCACACCCTATTTTCTCTGCCAGGTCTTCCTGGTCTATCAAGCTGTGCAGAGTTTTGCGCCTCTGCCGGTATATATTTTTTCTGAGATCTTCTTTGCTCGGATTGATGACCCTTGGCATCTCCTGGTCTCTGAAGAGATCTTTTATAAATATCTTTAAGTGTCGATGCATTTCTTTGGGACTGTGTACACTCCTTCATCGACAAGCCCCCTGATCTTCTTCAGAATCCGTTCATCAATCGGAGATTTCAAATCAGCAGCCTGCAACATAAGTTATAAAAATAATAACAGATTTGACTTGACTAAGGAACCATGAATCAAACCTTGTAACCAAAACTGTCATGAATTTCAGTCTAATTTTTAGATGATTATAAAAGTAGAGGTACTCAGATTGAATGATGTTTGGATTTCGTATATTTTATCTAATTTTTACTTTGATTCTGAATGAATCTATTATCATTGCAATGCCCAATAGTTTTAAACGTTGATAATGCTTATAGCTCCTGTGAGCATAAGGATATGATTTCATGATTAACATAAGTTGGAGAGTGTAAATGTGGTTGTATCTGTTGTAATATTAGAATGACAATTACAGATAGAACCAGATTATGAGGTTGGATGGTGTATATATGTTTGTATCTGTTGTAATATTGGAATGACAACAGATAGAACCAG
>NW_018472615.1:0-761 GCF_002113885.1 Mizuhopecten yessoensis
TACAGCGTCTGCTACTCCTGACCTATACGTGTGACAATGTCGCAGCCTTGAAGTACATGTTTGAGAAATATCCATATCTCGAAAATCACAGGGGGTTACTTGGAAGATTGCCGATCCATTCTGCAGCCGCAAATGGAGGTCTCGAATGTGTTAGATATTTAGCGCAACATATGACAGAAGACCTTGACGGTAATCAACGAAATGATATTATCCAAGGGTTGACAGATGTCCACAACAGCAACGTTTTACATATTGCATGTGAAGCCGGGTCACTAGATGTAATCGGCTATATAATCAATCAGTACCCTAGCCTACTTCACAAGAAGGGTCGACGAGGATTGGAGCCTATTTTTTACGCAGTGCAAGGCCAAGGTTCATTACAAACTTTTGTAAAAGTGTTTGATGCTATAAGTGAGAAGAAGTCATCGACACAAATATTAAATCATTTGATCAAAACTAGAAACCCAAAAGAAAACACTGTTCTACATCACGCATGTACGTTAGGGAAAACGGATATCGTGGCATATCTACTTGAACATTACCCATCTTTGGAGGACGCACAAGGATCTTCCGGTATGTCACCTCTGCATTCAGCTTCGATGACTGACGGGACATTAGAGTGTTTCCAATACATTATCAATACAATAATTCAAAGTAGAAGTTATGATAACAAGATAGGTTATCTCTCAAGAACAAGGGACGATAGAAACAGGACCGTTCTACATGTAGCATGTTCTTACGGAAGGAAAGATATTGCTGAA
>NW_018472616.1:0-761 GCF_002113885.1 Mizuhopecten yessoensis
GACAGAAGACTAGATATCTGTACAAGTGTAGGGGTTCACTCCTCATACAGTCGACTAGATATCTGTACAAGTGAGGGGTTCACTCCTCAGACAGAAGACTAGATATCTGTACAAGTGAGGGGGTCACTCCTCAGACAGAAGACTAGATATCAGTACAAGTGTAGGGGTTCACTCCTCATACAGTCGACTAGATAGCTGTACAAGTGAGGGGGTCACTCCTCAGACAGAAGACTAGATATCAGTACAAGTGTAGGGGTTCACTCCTCATACAGTCGACTAGATATCTGTACAGGTGTAGGGGTTCACTCCTCATACAGTCGACTAGATAGCTGTACAAGTGAGGGGGTCACTCCTCAGACAGAAGACTAGATATCTATACAAGTGTAGGGGTTCACTCCTCAGACAGGAGACTAGATATCTGTACAAGTGAGGGGTTAACTCCTCAGACAGAAGACTAGATATCTGTACAAGTGAGGGGTTCACTCCTCAGACAGAGGACTAGATATCTGTACAAATGAGGGGTTAACTCCTCAGACAGAAGACTAGATATCTGTACAAGTGTAGGGGTTCGCTACTCAGACAGGAGACTAGATATCTGTACAAGTGAGGGGTTTACTCCTCAGACAGAAGACTAGATATTTGTACAAGTGTAGGGGTTCACTCCTCAGACAGGAGACTAGAAATCTGTACAAGTGATTGGTTCACTCCTCAGACAGGGAACTAGATATCTGTACAAGTGTAGGGGTTCACTCCTCAGACAG
>NW_018472617.1:0-261 GCF_002113885.1 Mizuhopecten yessoensis
TTCTGGGAAAGACAGGTTCATACAAACCACAAAGAGCACTGTGAGTAGTCCTTCTGTAGTCTGGGAAAGACCGGTTCATACAAACCACAAAAAGCATTGGTAGGTAGACCTACTGTATTCTGGGAAAGACAGGCTCATAAACCTACAAAGAGCACTGTGAGATAGACCTACTGTATTCTGGGAAAGACAGGGTCATACAACCTACAAAGAGCACTGTGAGGTAGACCTACTGTATTCTGGGAAAGACAGGTTCATACAACC
>NW_018472617.1:380-761 GCF_002113885.1 Mizuhopecten yessoensis
GGTTCATACAACCTACAAAGAGCACTGTGAGTAGACCTACTGTAGTCTGGGAAAGACCGGTTCATACAAACCACAAAAAGCATTGGTAGGTAGACCTACTGTATTCTGGGAAAGACAGGTTCATACAAACCACAAAGAGCACTGTGAGGTAAACCTACTGTAGTCTGGGAAAGACAGGTTCATACAACCTACAAAGAGCACTGTGAGTAGTCCTACTGTAGTCTGGGAAAGACCGGTTCATACAACCTACAAAGAGCACTGTGAGGTAGACCTACTGTATTCTGGGAAAGACAGGTTCATACAAACCACAAAGAGTGTGAGGTAGACCTACTGTAGTCTGGGAAAGACCGGTTCATACAACCTACAAAGAGCACTGTGAGG
>NW_018472618.1:0-761 GCF_002113885.1 Mizuhopecten yessoensis
GTAACAAGACAAACATAACAAGGTTTCACAGTTACACGAGAGACATGTACAGATCGCAGTTTGACTGTAGAGTAACAAGACAAACATAACAAGGTTTGACAGTTACACGAGAGACAGACCGGAGTTTTACTGTAAGGTAACAAGACAAACATAACACGGTTTGACAGTTACACGAGAGACAGAGCGTAGTTTGACTGTAGAGTAACAAGACAAACATAACAAGGTTTCACAGTTACACGAGAGACATGTACAGATCGCAGTTTGACTGTAGAGTAACAAGACAAACATAACACGGTTTGACAGTTACACGAGAGACAGAGCGTAGTTTGACTGTAGAGTATCACTCGACCTCCACATATAACATAATTAACAACATCTTCACTCGACCTCCACATATTACAGCATTAACAGCATCTTCACTCGACCTCCACATATTACATAATTAACAAAATCTTCACTCGACCTCCACATATTACATAATTAACAACATCTTCACTCGACCTCCACATATTACATNTATCTTAACTCGACCTCCACATATAACAGCATTTACAACATCTTCACTCGACCTCCACATATTACATAATTAACAACATCTTCACTCGACCTCCACCTATTACATAGTTAACAATATCTTAACTCGACCTCCACATATTACATAGTTAACAACATCTTCACTTGACCTCCGTATATTACATCATTAACAACATCTTAATTCGACCTCCACATATTACAGCATTTACAACATCTTCACTCGACCT
>NW_018472619.1:0-761 GCF_002113885.1 Mizuhopecten yessoensis
TATACAGAAACCTTCAAATGGTAAGAGGAGTCCTATACAGAAACATGCAAATGGTAAGGGGAGTCCTATACAAAAACCTTCAAATGGTAAGGAGAGTCCTATACAAAAACCTTTAAATGGTAAGGAGAGTCCTATACATAAACCTTCAAATGGTAAGCGGAGTCCTATACAGAATTTTTCAAATGGTAAGGGAAGTCCTATACAAAAACCTTCAAATGGTAAGGAGAGTGCTATACAGAAACCTTCAAATGGTAAGAGGAGTCCTATACAAAAACCTTCAAATGGTAACCAAAGACCTATACAGAAACCTACAAATGGTAAGAGGAGTCATATACAGAAATCTTCAAATGGTAAGAGAAGTCCTATACAGAAACCTTCAAATGGTAAGAGGAGTCCTAAACAGAAATCATCATATGGTAACCAAAGACCTATACAGAAATCATCAAATGAAAAAGGGGAGTCCTATACAGAAACAAGCAAATGGTATGGGGAGTCCTATACAGAAACCATCAAATTGTAAGCGGTTCTATACAGAAACCTTCAAATGGTAAGGGAAGTCCTATACAGAAACAAGCAAATAGTAGGGGGAGTCCTATACAGAAACAAGCAAATGTAAAGGGGAGTCTTTACAGAAACCATCAAATGGTAAGGAAGGTCCTATACAGAAACCTTTAAATGTAAAGGGAATTCCTATACAGAAACCTTCAAATGGTCAAGGCAGTCCTATACAGAAATCATCAAATGGTAAGGGGGTTCTATAC
>NW_018472620.1:0-761 GCF_002113885.1 Mizuhopecten yessoensis
TCTAACCTGACAACATATAGAAACATTCTAAATCTGACAACATGTAGTAACACTCTCCATCTGACAATGTGCAGTTACATTTCTTTATCTGACAACATATGGTAAGATTTCTTTATCTGACAACATGTAGTAACACTCTAAATCAGACAACATGAAGTAACATTCTAAATCTGACAACATGTAGTAACATTTTTTTTTTATCTGACATCATGTAGTAACACTCTAAATCCAATAACATGTAGTAACACGCTAAATCTGACAATATGTAGTTACATTTCTTTATCTGACAACATTTAGTAACATTTCTTTATCTGACAACATGTAGTAACATTCTAAATCTAATACCATGTAGTAACGCTCTAAATTTGACAACATCTAGTAACATTTCTTTATCTGACAACATGTAGTAACACTCTGAATATGACATTAGTAGTAACACTCTTACTATGACAACATGAAGTAACATTATAAATATGACATCATGTAGTGACTCTCTAAATCTGACAACATGTAGTAACATTCTAAATCTAATAACATGTAGTAACGCTCTAAATCTGACAACATGTAGTAACATTCTAAATCTAATAACATGTGGTAACGCTCTAAATCTGACAACATGTAGTAACATTNGGTAACGCTCTAAATCTGACAACATGTAGTTACATTTCTTTATCTGACAACATGCAGTAACACTCTAAATATGACAACATTTAGTAACATTTCTTTATCTGACAACATGTAGTAACACTCTAAATCTTACA
>NW_018472621.1:0-761 GCF_002113885.1 Mizuhopecten yessoensis
CCGAATTATTCTGACATTTATCGACTTTTTTTATATCGGTCTGTCGTCGATTAACGTCAACTCCGACCCTCTATAATATGCGGGAAATAAGCGCCCCGCGCCCCAGGTCGCACTTCAAACTGATATTTTAGAAACAATTTGTCCCTTTCACACACATGTCGCACTTGGATCGAAAGATCTATTCTTTATGCACAAGATGAACATAAATTACATGCCTCAAACAACCAATACAATCACTAAAAACATATTTTTCAAACTTACTCTGTTTTACTCTAGTTTTTTGATAGCTTCGCATTCTAATGCAACGTGACTAAAATCTCGCTGGCCTACGTCATAACGTTGGGAAATACCTTCGGTAGTGCGAGATCTCGTCAAGTCATGTGACATTGCTCATGTCCGTATTTCCATTAAAAACATGGGTTGGTATCGAAAAACGTTGAAAAATACTGTTTGTAATGATCTTTGAAACATGTTATTGATACCACCTATTTATAGCTAGTGCATAAAGAATAGATCTTCCGATCCATGTATGACAAGTGTGTGAAAGTGACGATTTGTTTCTAAAACATCAGTTTGAAGTGCGACCCGGGCACGGGTCGCTTATTTCCCGCATATTATAGAGGGCCGGAGTTCTGTCGTTAATCGACGACAGACCGATATATGTGTTAGTATACGTCTTGTGGGAGCCACAATACACATAAAGTTTCACCATGCTACATAATATGTAGAGGATAATATTGAAAATTGTTTCATCATGACAA
>NW_018472622.1:0-761 GCF_002113885.1 Mizuhopecten yessoensis
TTACAAGTTGTATTATTACACAAGAAAAAAAAATGATAAGACTCTAAATATTTAACCATAATTTGCAATGTATATATTATTTGAATATAGTCAGTCAGCATGTCCTGGCAGGATTAAGATTAATGAAAGAATTGTAAGACATTCAGCTTTACAATATTTGAGGAAACTGATCGACCTTGTCTGGCCTTCAGCTTTTATGAATATTTTCTTGTCTATGGACTTGAAACAAATCTGATGTGTTGATTAATAATAGAAAATAGTCCCCTACCTGGAGGGTGAGACACAGAAATCACCAACCAAATTAATGTTTATTTTTAGTTGTCAAACTGTTACTAAGACAACCAAATGATCACACCAAGGACCTAACCTTACTCCAAGTCAATACAACATGTATAAGCTGTAAAAACTGAAAAAAAAATATTATCATAAAGACCGATTGTCTAAGAACAACTATGATCTTATAGATATGCATAATCTTTCCAGATATATCATAGCACACTATTCCATGGATATCCGAGAAAATATTCTTTTAAAGCAATAAGTATATTTCTATAATTATAATTTCTATGTAATACCAGCCTCGGCAAGCTTGCTGAAAAGGCGTACATGTCCTAATTCTTGGAGGTCATCAGGAGATTTTAAAAGTTATTATTATCTACCCCAATACTTATATAAAGGGATGGTTTGCTAGCAACATAAATAGATCAATATTTGAAGAAAAAAAATCAATTGATCTGTTACAGTTCTAATTAAAAAAACAC
>NW_018472623.1:0-761 GCF_002113885.1 Mizuhopecten yessoensis
GACATCCTCCAATATAAACGTTATCAGTATGGACATCCTCCAATAAAAACGTTATTGGTATGATCATCCTCCCATTTTAAACGTTATCAGTATGGACATCCTCCAATATAAACGTTATCAGTATGGATTTCCTCCCATTATAAACGTTATCAGTATGAATATCCTCCAATATAAACGTTATCAGTATTAACATCCTCCAATATAAACGTTAACAGTATGGACATCCTCTCATTATAAACGTTATCAGTATGAACATCCTCCCATTGTAAACGTTATCAGTATGGACATCCTCCAATATAAACGTTATCAGTATGGAAATCCTCCAATATAAACGTTATCAGTATGATCATCCTCCCATTATAAACGTTATCAGTATGGACATCCTCTAATATAAACGTTATCAGTATGGACATCCTCCCATATAAACGTTATCAGTATGGACATCCTCCAATATAAACGTTATCAGTATTAACATCCTCCAATATAAACGTTAACAGTATGTACATCCTCTCATTATAAACGTTATCAGTATGACCATCCTCCAATATAAACGTTATCAGTATGGACATCCTCCAATATAAACGTTATCAGTATTAACATCCTCCAATATAAACGATAACAGTATGGACATCCTTTCATTATAAACGTTATCAGTATGAACATCCTCTCATTACAAACGTAATCAGTATGATCATCCTCCAATATAAACGTTATCGGTATGAACATCCTCCCATTATCAACGTTATCAGTATGAACATCCT
>NW_018472624.1:0-761 GCF_002113885.1 Mizuhopecten yessoensis
TAGCAGCCGTTGACTCGATGGCATCCTTATAAATTCTATTCTTTTTAAACATGGAAATTCAAAAGGACCCTTTTCCGTCTTTGCGTATTGCAGAGTTATCTTCTCTTGAGAGCAAGTATTGATTGTTACGTCATTTGTTTGTGAGAGTAACGTCATCAATTTTTGAGAAAACAACGTAATTTTCTCACACGAACCATTGACCTAACAATCAATACCTGCTCTCAAGAGAAGATAACTCTGCAATATGTAAAGACGGAATACATTTCAAAGAAACCCATCCAAATCACATCAGTTGATTTTAAGCTTACGTTACAACATAGTTGACTGTAAACATGTGTCACAACATCAAATTATATCACAGTTTACTGTTATAGGTTTGAAGCTGGTCAGCATAATTTTCCTATTTCAGATTTCCAAGTGGACGACTGGAAAGAACACGTATGGTTGGGTTAGAGCCGAGGTGTTGGGTGCCCTGGTCAATGCCGTGTTTCTAGTCGCTCTCTGCTTCTCCATTCTTGTTGAGGCTCTCAAGCGTCTGGTCGAGGTAAAAGAGATAGATGACCCGAAATTGATGCTCATCGTTGGTGGCTTGGGACTTCTTATAAATCTAATTGGATTAGCCCTCTTCCATGATCATGGTACAGAATTACTTTCTCTTTCTTACATACTTTTTTCCTCAATGGTAAATGATAATCACAATCCAACTATGTCACTTTTTCATTAGCTCACCTGGCCCGAAGGGCCAAGTGAGCTTATCCCAT
>NW_018472625.1:0-761 GCF_002113885.1 Mizuhopecten yessoensis
GAGAGGAGTGCTGAAGTGATCAGAGTTTGAGAGAAGTGCTGAAGCAATCAGAGTTTGAGTTGAGTGCTTAAGTGATCAGAGTTTGAGAGAAGTGCTGAAGTGATCAGAGTTTGAGAGGAGTGCTGACGTGATCAGAGTTTGAGAGAAGTGCTGAAGCAATCAGAGTTTGAGTTGAGTGCTTAAGTGATCAGAGTTTGAGAGAAGTGCTGAAGAGATCAGAGTTTGAGAGAAGTGCTGAAGTGATCAGAGTTTGAGAGAAGTGCTGAAGCGATCAGAGTTTGAGGGGAGTGCTGAAGTGATCAGAGTTTGAGAGGAGTACTGAAGTGATCAGAGTTTGAGGGGAGTGGTGTAGTGATCCGAGTGTGAGAGGAGTGCTGAAGAGATCCGAATTTGAGAGGTCTGCTGAAGTGATCAGAGTTTCAGAGAAGTGCTGAAGTGATCAGAGTAAAAGAGTGGTGCTAAAGTGATCCGAGTTGGAGAGGAGTGCTGAAGTGGTCCGAGTTCGAGAGGAGTGCTGATGTGATCCGAGTATGAGAAGAGTGCTGAAGGTATCCGCGTTTGAGAGGATTGCTGAAGTGATCAGAGTTTGAGAGAAGTGCTGAAGCGATCAGAGTTTGAGGGGAGTGCTGAAGTGATCAGAGTTTNACTGAAGTGATCAGAGTTTGAGGGGAGTGCTGTAGTAATCCGAGTATGTGAGGAGTACTGAAGTGATCAGTGTTTGAGAGAAGTGCTGAAGCGATCAGAGTTTGAGGGGAGTGCTG
>NW_018472626.1:0-761 GCF_002113885.1 Mizuhopecten yessoensis
AAACCGCTGGGAGCATGTTAGCCTATAGCATTGTCCATGGAGGTCATATTCCAGCATTCCTCAGCCCTGTACTATATGGTGCAATATCGAAGGGCGTCGACAAGACGAAACCGACAATTGGCGACATTGTGGACTATGAAGCGCTGAAACAAGTACAGGCAGTATGTCGAATTCAATATGCATTATTTATTTTTTTGCTTTCCTGGTCAAAAGGACCGGTGGGCTTATGTCATGGTGCAGCGTCCGTCGTCCAACAACTGTACACTGCAAGTCATGAACCAATGAGCAGATATCAACCAAATTTATTGTGGAGCATTCTTGGGTGAAAGGGAACCAATCTTGTATAAACGGCGGATCTAAACACGGGAAATATAGCTAATTCTATAGAATCCTCCTTCTGTTTCCAAATATTTACAGTTATATGCAGGTGAGCGATACCGGCTCTCTGGGCCTCTTGCATTTAAAAAGATTCCGAAATGCTAAGATGTTTTTAATCGAAAATGTCTTTTTGTTTTGTTACCATCCGTATAACATCACAATTACATAACCAGTTACAGGCACCCATCAAAGATAAAATAAGACACATATTTTACTAAAATGAAATACAGAATTAATGAAGATGGACATTATCATTTGATACGTATATATTATCCTTTTCAGCTTTGCATGTTATTCTGATACTCCAGCCAACATTTCTTCAAGCAGGACATCATTTTTTAAAGAATATATAAATGGTGGACTAAAAATGATTCATACTGACT
>NW_018472627.1:0-761 GCF_002113885.1 Mizuhopecten yessoensis
AGTACCCCCGAGAGTATGTTACTTTAAACCCGACTAATAAGGTGTATTCTAAATTTGGGGTCTTAGCACAGATATATACCTATGTAAATGCTTTAGATTATTCAGACTTAGTTCGGGTGACGGTGACGGAAGAAATCGCGTACACTGACTGGTACGTCAGCTGATATTCAAAATCTATGAATATTTACATAAATACAGGAAGAAAACGTTATTTTGTTTCAAAATAGGAAAGAAGAAACATATATATCTATATATATATATAAAGGTAGATTGATATGCAAAAAACAATCGTATAACCATGTTAAGTATTAAATAACTTCAGTGCATAAAGTTTATTTAGTGCGTGGCCTGTCATTATCGTAGAACATATTGAGTGGGCTACACATATGAATCTTTATAGACGGTGTCTGCAGTATAAGAAAAAATGTTCTTTATTTTTAGTAATCATAAATGGAAATTTTCCTGAATTTCCTTGTTGCGGAAAGAAATATAAAGTTGCCAATGCATTCAATGCGATCACAATAGCATAACATGTAAGGAACCATGGGTATTCTATAATTTGTATAACAAGTTCAATTCGTTTAGATTTAATTTCGAAAAATCATAATGTCACAAGGCAAATATACCGGGAAAAAAATGGTTGTTTCTGCATTGTTTCCATTAAAAATAACTACCCAGATCTGTTGAACATAGGAAATAACAATCAACATGACGTATTGACGTGAAAGCATGGGCCGATATGTTTTCATCTAAGGCAGTGT
>NW_018472628.1:0-761 GCF_002113885.1 Mizuhopecten yessoensis
AGTCATGGATTCTTACGAGTCCTTTTTAAAAGACAACCCACATTCCACAATTAATCTCTTAACTTGAGAAAGCAAAATTATATCATCATTACAATGATGATATCTGTAACGCAACAGCCCCCCCCCCCCCCCCCCCCCCCTCGTATTCTGCGGTAGGTGCCTTACGTATCTGTATTACAAACTAACACAACTATCAGTTTCCCATAATGTTTAAATTATACACAGACACGCCACATCCTACACTCTTTTTTATACCTGAATACGACAAAAAATATGTCCACGTGTTAGATTTCATTAGAGACTGCATGTGATAACACACCTGTTATTTTAATATTACAATGCAGTATATTTAATCCAAATAGTTTAGCTCTGAACAGTTTATATTTGTAAAGGGCAGACAAGGATCTAGAATTATCCCGCCCTTCGCAGGTGTGTCTCCCGTTCTGGCCGGGGAATATCAGCTTGTAACCCCAATGGGGAGATAGCATCGATTGTGCCGATTAGCACGTGTTCTGTTGTGACGTCATTGACATGCGTCATCAAAAGTGAATGGCGATATTCATACCCCACATGTGTTTTTGTTTACACTACTGTCGGTGGATTTGTGACTGAAATAATACAATGGGAGAAAATAATCATCCTTAAGGTTTTTTCTCTGTCACACCCTCAAGGGAGGGGAAGATTATATTAGTCTTACACTGAAGGATCAAGTTGTTATGTACATGTACGTCATTGAAAATACAGACTAACAAATAGTTTAT
>NW_018472629.1:0-761 GCF_002113885.1 Mizuhopecten yessoensis
TTGAAAGTGAAAAATGGCTTTTTTTATTCAGGCTCATTATATTCAAATCACTTAAACATAACCGGACAAAGGAAACATGATCTGATATATAACAAGAGGTCCATTCAACCTGTATCGCTCACCTGGTTTTATATTTAAGTCATTACAACTGAATGCATTAGTACATCTTTATATGACATTTCCTCAAAACCAGACAAGATCTATGTTCTTACCCAACGGGGACCACAATATCTGACTTTCAACTTATCAGGGGCCTCCATTGAGTTGTCATGTTAACAGATTTTGAAATATGTAACATGTTATATTACAGGGTGTAATCAGATAATACTTTGATTTTCATTCAACTATAAGTTTTATAAAGCTAGAAACCAATTTTTACCAATTAAAGAAAACTACACCATAGAATATAATAATCTAGCTGTACCATTTCTTAGGACCGCAGGAGTCAAATTAAGAAATGTTTGTTCTTCCTCAATAATGCTTTTGACCAAATTTTGTACAATCCACTCGGGCAATTAGGTGGTATTAGCGACTTAAAGCAAAATATTAGATAATTTTCCTCTTTGGGGCCCAGGCTTCCTAGCCCACGGTGACGAACCAGTCTCGTTTATTTAGGAAATGATTGCCCTACCCCAATGAAGTTTCAGAGTAAATCTGGTTGAAGTCTTCTCTGGCATTTAGAAGGAGATGCGTTTTAAAGCAAATTTAAAGTTCCCCTTCAGGGCCCAGCCCCCCTGGCCTCAGGGGTCGAACCAACCTCA
>NW_018472630.1:0-761 GCF_002113885.1 Mizuhopecten yessoensis
TGATTCAATTTCACGTTTGGTGACAGACCTTCATGTTTGGTACTTGTGTACTAGTTACATATATCTCATGACCCTTAAGAGAATTAACTTATAACTCAATAATATAGTAACCAATCTTTAATATGTTGATAATGAAAATATTGAAATCAGCTGTAACTCATTTTTTTATATTTTTATAGTGGCATCGATGGTTATCCATCTTTGACATGCTTATATTGATGCATGTAGTAACCCATATTAACGTGTTTACCGTGTTCAGTTTGAATAAGTGGCATTACTGATACTCAAGGTTTCCATCTCGACACCACATATCTACTATGAATTTAAACTTTTTGAAATTCTCATTACATATACAAGTAAAAGGTGCTTGCTGAATTATATGGGTCGACTTATAGCTGAAAACTATTATTGAATGCTACATACCTGTGATCAAAATTTAATCGTGCTGGAGCCTAACGGTAAATATTGTAAATATTGATCAATATTGTTATCGGTGTAAATCATCCACTGCTGTCTATCAGTCCTACGGTTGGTCAGGTGTTTTCATACCAGGAACCAAATCGTTGTAAGCGTGAACTATCGTGTGCCAATGAGCGGTTACCTTTCTGTAAGATGTTGAAAATGTACTATTTATATTATCAGTTACTTATCATATTTTATTCAGGATTTATGCTATATGGAAATCTTTTATATAAAGAAAAAGATTTTTTTTGTTTGCTTTGTTCCTTTTTTAGGGAGGGGTTGGGGGGGGGGGGGGATCC
>NW_018472631.1:0-761 GCF_002113885.1 Mizuhopecten yessoensis
AAAAAATAACTTTTGAAGAAAAAAAATGGACCAGTATCAAAGGAAAGTGATGCCATTTCTTTCACTTTTTATGACAAATAATTGTTACTTATGACATCACAGGGGTTGTTAATTTTCGTGAGGTTTCACGATATGCCTGGAGTGTATCACGATATATAGAACACAGAAGCTATCAATCGCAATACGTATCACAATACATTGTCAATGGAAAAGAGTAAGGTTTTTTTCTGACAAACGATGCCTTATTTCAGGAGAGCGTGTTGTCAAAACATTGTCAAACTGAATCATTGATGATGTAAGTTATACAGCGTTAGGACGTTTGTGATGATCATCAATTACAAATTTCAACAGATTGCCACCACTTACATGTACAATAGCCTGTTGAATGGTTATTTGTATATATCTGTTGGACTGTGTAGTAATGTATGGGGTTAAACACCCTTACAGATACGTATAAAAAAGTACTGCGATTCACCCATATCTCATTTTTATGTTGCGATACAGTATTCCTGTGTGTTGCAATATACAGGTTTTTCTTTATACTATAGCTGCCACCGTTGTTTCTCCAGAGTAATTTTGGCATTATAAAGGGGTTGGCAAAATTAATTGAGGAAATCTGTAAAGGAATTCTTAAGAGTATGGGAAAAAGGGACATTGAAATAACGAGGTGGCAGTAAACAAGGTTGCAAATGAAACGAGGGGCGTTTATCAATGTTTTACTGTATTTAATGGCCTTTTTGTGTTGTTACACATGTAACATA
>NW_018472632.1:0-761 GCF_002113885.1 Mizuhopecten yessoensis
ATATAGTACACTGTACTTACATAGGCATAATCATAACTGTTAATTAAAGGATGTTTGCTCTACAATTTTATATACAAAGCTTTAAATGGTTGGCTTAAAGCTGGATGGGAGATAACCCATTTGTATCCTGTATTTTGATTCTATGAAAGGAAAATTTTCGTAACCGCAAATATCTTTCAATGACTGAATGGGTTATCTCCCTTGGGTCACCAAAATATTAAATGTTACACAATATTTCATAACGCAATATTTTTGTAGTGTTAACTATTGGCGTGTGTACAGCTACCTGTAGCTCTTGTATTTGTTTTATGTATTTTACTACTACTGCAATTGCCTTCTTCATTACTTTAAATGGAGAGAAAGAAAAAAGAGTACAAACACTTTTGTGTTATCCGAGGGTGTAACATTTTTATTAAATAGGTAATGTTTTGTGTTGCTTCTATTCATTTTATTTCTTTAGAGAATCATTTTCCTGTATGTTAATCAGAAAATATTTTTTGTATGTTCATTAATTGGCAGTGGTGAAACTTCTTTTTTATCATTTTTTTAGGGATGCTAATTTTTATCAATTAACAATTTTTTCCTCAGAGGATTTCATCTTTTTCATTCCTTTTTTAGTTCTCACTGAGTAGTTCAGATGTAATCAAAAAGCTAGTAAAATGAGGCGAAGCAAACTCATCCATTTTGACTTAAAGTTCCCTATAGAGACAAGCTTGTACAAAGAACTTAAGCTGTAAAATAAAGCCTTTTTTTTACATTCA
>NW_018472633.1:0-761 GCF_002113885.1 Mizuhopecten yessoensis
TGGAATATGTTTGAACGGAACTGTGTTGCATACCCTCATAAATTTTAAAAGATGCATTTCAAACCTAAAGTTGTGCAATGTTTATTGTGGCATTTGCATTGTCTTTGTTGTGTTTGACTAAAAATTTAGGTATTAAAGTGTTGGGAGACAAAGGTCAATCAGTGTGTAGTTATATGGGATATGATATCCTACCATCAGGTGTGGAATTCGGTGTTAGAACCTCAGCGAAGCCTCAGTCCTGATCCAGATTCTACACCTCCAGGTGTAAGTAATGTTGTATTGTGATAGTTTAGCATAACAGTATTTATATTGATGATTTGATGGACAAAACTATAATTTGTTTGTGTACATGTATGTGTTATTTTTTGTATTTTGTTTTTTTCACATTAGCGACAACTACAACGCTTTAAAAAAAAAAACATACAGAAGCAATCAACACAAAAAACTTCATTTGAAGCAGACATTCAATATTATCACAAAGGGCTGCCCCCTAATTATTACAATTATTGTAATAACTTTATAAAGATCCAACGCAGTCTGCCCCCAGTGCCTGGATTTAAACCTGTACAAACCAACACAACATGGTTCAAAGCAGTCAGATGCTCTAGAATGACCAGCAGAAGCAGGATGTTCATTATACAGCAGAAACGAAACATTTTGGAAGTGTCATCACATATATTAAACATAAGTCCAATGGCGTGGATATTGTCTGATGTAGAAAGTTTATTCATGTTTTCTACACCAAGTGAGATATGATCATC
>NW_018472634.1:0-761 GCF_002113885.1 Mizuhopecten yessoensis
TAACTTTATATCTCTTACACGACAGAAGTAACTGGTGTGTGACACTCGCACTGGTAAATATAAGTTATACAATCAAGGAGCTCCAGGGAGTACAGAGAAATGTGAACATACTCTCTTCTTGTCAATTTATGTTACATATGTTTCAGTTTTTAATAGGGCAGATTTAGAAAGAAATTTGAACTTTTAAATGTCTGTACACCAGTCAATAGATTACAGACCTGTATTTGTCATACAGTGTCTGTATCACAATCTTGCTATGATTCATGTGTTTTGTTAGTAACACATGGAATGCCTCAGGATGCAGGGAGAGGTATGTTACATGTTAAACATTAAGTCAATTAACACTATTTCATTTATTGTACTTTTAGGAGCAACATATGTTTTAAAACCTGAGGAAAATAGGCAGCATTCCTCACACCAGCAGTAGAGTCAAAGGGCAGACAACCCAGTGGTCTGGTTGATATTACCTCCCCTACTATAATATACAGCAAACTCGTGAGTACCTGGTATTTGCTTTTTATATTCATCTTCTTTTATACATTTTAATAAAGATTAAAGATAACAATGATATCAATAATATTTAATAATCACTGATACGGAGATCCTTGTGTCAAAAATACACTATTTATTTTACAACAATTATGAAACAAGTTATGTCAACTTTCATTCATCACGCTTGTTGGCCCGGGTGGTAGCGTGAGAGGGTCTTAGTGGGAGGAAACTGGAGCACCCAGAGAAAACCCACGTGGTCGGGCAGGTGA
>NW_018472635.1:0-761 GCF_002113885.1 Mizuhopecten yessoensis
CCCCCCTAACTTTGTTGCGGGGGTATAATAAGAGGGAAGAGAAGCTATCTTCTTTTATCTTAAATAAACCTAATAATTAAAGACACCTGTTCAGGATTAGACAGCATTATTCAGATCATGGTTTGATACCGATGGACAGGTGGAAGTCCAGAGTAAGTTGAAAATGTTTCAAATTCATTTTAGTTGTGAATTGGTTTGAACAATAGTTGTTGAACAGGACCAATTGTATGAGCTGCAGTGTTTAGTTCTTGTCATCACATGCACAAATCAAATTACACAGAATGCTGATGGTACCAAATTCTATTGAGTCACTCATCTGATTATATGATTAAGCATCCAATCAGAATTGGCATAGCAAATCAATAAGGGTCTTCCTCTTCCTCGAGAGCAAATCACACTCCAAGTCTGATTTCTGTATGATCCTTTCTTCTGAAGTTAGGATGAGGACAATAAAACTTAAATTATTTAACAAAATTCTTCTATAATATTCCCCTACCCTCAGAACAGGACACAGAAATCTAACACTGAGGTGTTATAGTGTTGGGACTAACACAGCAGCATAAAGAAGACCACTAAGGGTGGTTTGGTGGTGCAATGGAAAGCGCACTCGCCTTTCACCAAGGTGACTGGTGTTCGATCGGACGTGAAAGGGTATAGGTTCACCTGCCCTCCCACATTAAGACCCTACGCGCGCTTCCATCCGGGTCAACAAGAAAGATAAATATAAGTTGAAATAACTTGTTTCATAATTGTTGTAAAAT
>NW_018472636.1:0-762 GCF_002113885.1 Mizuhopecten yessoensis
TGAAAGCGAAGTTGATTGGCACACGAGACGTCTCTGACGAGACAGTATTACCAGACACAGTGGAAATGTTCAAAGGAAATGTGTTCTATTTTGATGCACGTTCATATAAGACCAGTGAATACAAATTTGAAACGTTTTATTGTGAAAAAAGTCTGCGTTGCTGTCCGGTAAGATACCATTGCATAATCTGTTCTTGACGTTTTTACAGTTTTGAGTGTAGCTGGTGAATTCATTTTCTCAGCTTCATCTGGCAAGCTAATCATTCCCATTCTAAATTGTCCGCTCGGCACGCGACGCCAATATTCAAAAGGCCATTCAGCTTATGTGTTCACAGGAGGGCAGGGTCACTGATAAGTTGGGGTTCTTACCTGAAACGATGATTGGCTTGTTTCGTAGGTGATTGATTACTAAGAAATTTGCCGACAGAGTCATCAATGTACGTTTTTGTTAAAACAAGAAGTCTATTGTCTACTATTACGGAATTAGCTAATCAGTTTTGATCACATCAGCCTTTGAAAATTGAAATTTTTGCTACTCAAAATATTTGATAATAAAAGCACGACCTTACTCGTGATACAAATACATAATCTGTGATGTATACTTGACTCAGAGACATATTAAGCCAAAGTAAGGATCACTCTCTTCTCCTTGGGCTTCCTGTATGTTTAATCATTGTGAAATGATAAATTAATTCCATAAAAGTTTTCTTTTGTCTTTTCACTGAAAAGTTTTAGAATTCGTCTTAAAGCAAGTAACTTTCAC
>NW_018472637.1:0-762 GCF_002113885.1 Mizuhopecten yessoensis
GGTATAGTAATATACAGTTGACACACCTAAATATCTTACCTGTGATTTAAAGGTATGTTAATTACCTGTAGTTCTTACCACTTTATATTATAGCCAAAGTGCATTTACGATACCTACCTGTGAGTTAACAGGTGAACTAATTACCTCGGAGGTGTTACCTGTGAATGTCGTGGCCAAAGGGCATTTATAACCGATCCTCCAAGTAACACAGGTAGTATGGTGTACCGTCGCGTTTCTTTTTATTTCCAGTTATGGAAGAAAACATGTTTTTGAAAGTATTAAAGTAAATCTAATAAGGTAAAAATGTATGTGTATCATCACAGATTTATATTCGATCTAAGTCCGTGGTATCATATAGTCCAGGGTTCGCGTTGGCGATCGACACTGGCGAAAGTAAATCGTGATTGGCAATTTGAAACTGCTCTTGGCGAAAATGTCGATGTGGGGCTTTTGTTTAAATTACTGTCGACAATAGAAAAAAACCGTTGGCGATAACTGTTTTTAGAGCAACTGTTACAGGTAAATTTAGCCCCTGGACACCGCTTGTGAACTACGTTTACGATGTCACGGCTGAATGCATTTCCGATGCAAGGTCATGTATTTGAACTCACCTGAGTTTTCACAAGGTCACCTGGAAACACAATGACTCCCGTCTAATATCAAAATTGCCTATTATCCAATTCTAGCGATATTGTCTTATTCCGAGGGTTGCTCTGCGGAGAACAATAAGGTAAGCTAGGGTCGGGAAAGGGTTGTTTTAAT
>NW_018472638.1:0-762 GCF_002113885.1 Mizuhopecten yessoensis
GTTAATGTGCACGTAGCTACAGACGTATATAAAGGGGGATACAACGGGCCTTTACTATCCCCGAACCTGTCAATGTACACGTAGCTACAGATGTATATAAAGTGGGATACAACAGGCCTTTTCTATCCCCGAACCTGTCAATGTACACGTAGCTACAGATGTACATGAACAGGGATACAACAGGCCATTTCTATCCCCGAACCTGTCAATGTACATGTAGCTACAGACGTATATAAAGTTGGATACAACAGGCCTTTTCTATCCCCGAACCTGTTAATGTACATGTAGCAACATACGTTTATAAAGTGAGATACAACCGGCCTTTTCTATCCCAGCCTGTTATCGTACATGTAGCTACGTTTACATACGTATATAAAGTGTGATACCACAGGCATTTTCTATCCCCGAACCTGTTAAGTTAATGTACACGTAGATACAGACTTATATAAAGTGGGATACAACAGGCACAGACGTATATAAAGTGGGATACAACAGGCACAGACGTATATAAAGTGGGATACAACAGGCACAGACGTATATAAAGTGGGATACAACAGGCCTTTTCTATCCCCGAACCTGTTAATGTACATGTAGCTTCAGACGTATATCAAGTGATATACCACAGGCCTTTTCTATCCCCGAACACGTTAATGTACACGTAGATACAGACGTATATAAAGTGGGATACAACAGGCCTTTTCTATCTCCGAACCTGTAAATGTACACGTAGCTACAGATGTACATGAAGAGGGATACCACCAG
>NW_018472639.1:0-762 GCF_002113885.1 Mizuhopecten yessoensis
TTAACCTTGTACCGACTTTAGGTAAAAGTGGTGTTACCATGTTTAGCTTGTACCAACTTTAGGTAACAACTGTGTTACCATGTTTACCTTGTACAGACTTTAGGTAAAACTGGTGTTACCATGTTAACCTTGTACCAACTTTAGATAAACGTTATGTTGCCATGTTTACCTGGTACAGACTTTAGGTTAATGTGGTGTTACCATGTTAACCTTGTACCGACTTTAGGAAAAAGTGGTGTTACCATGTTAGCTTTGTACCGACTTTAGGTAACAATTGTGTTACCAAGTTAACCTTGAACCGACTTCAGCTAAATGTTGTGTTACCATGTTTACCTTGTACAGACTTCAGGTAAAACTGGTGTTACCATGTTAACCTTGTACCAACTTTAGATAAACGTTATGTTACCATGTTTACCTGGTACAGACTTTAGGTTAATGTGGTGTTACCATGTTAACCTTGTACCGACTTTAGGTAACAACTGTGTTACCATTTTAACCTTGTAACGACTTTAGATAAAAGTGGTGTTACCATGTTAACCTTGTACCGACTTTAGGGATCAACTGTGGTACCATTTTAACCTTGTACCGACTTAGCTAAAAGTTGTGTTACCATGTTAACCTTGTACTAACTTTAGGTAACAATTGTGTTACCATTTTAACCTTGTACCGACTTTAAGTAAAAATGGTGTTACCATGTTAACCTTGGACCGACTTTATGTAAAAGTGGTGTTACCATGTTTACCTTGTACCGACTTTAGGTAA
>NW_018472640.1:0-762 GCF_002113885.1 Mizuhopecten yessoensis
GGGCGTAGTTACAAAACGTATATACGGGTGTGGTGATAGAGCGTAATAAGCAAAGTGTATATACGGGTGTGATGATAGGGCGTAGTTACAAAACGTATATATGGGTGTGGTGATAGGGCGTAGTATACAAAACGTATAAACGGGTATGGTGATAGGGCGTAGTTTACAAAAGCGTAATAAGCAAAGTGTATATACGGGGGTGATGATAGGGCGTAGTTACAAAAAGTATATACGGGTGGGGTGATAGGGCGTAATTTACAAAACGTATATACGGGGGTGATGATAGGGCGTAGTTACAAAACGTTTATACGGGTGTGGTGATAGGGCGTAATTTACAAAACGTATATACGGGTGTGATGATAGGACGTAGTTTACAAAACGTATATAGGGTGTGGTGATAGGGCGTAGTTTACAAAACGTATATACGGTGTGGTGATAGGGCGTAGTTTACCAAACCGTATATACGGGTGTGGTGATAGGGCGTAGTTTACAAAACCGTATATACGGGTGTGGTGATAGGGCGTAGTATACAAAACGTATATACGGGTATGGTGATAGGGCGTAGTTTACCAAACCGTATATACGGGTGTGGAGATAGGGCGTAGTTTACAAAACCGTATATACGGGAGTGGTGATAGGGCGTAGTTTACAAAACGTATATACGGGTGTGGTGATAGGGCGTTGTTTGCAAAACGTATAAACGGGTGTGGTGATAGAGCGTTGTTACAAAACGTATTTACTGGTGTGGTGATAGGGCGTAGT
>NW_018472641.1:0-762 GCF_002113885.1 Mizuhopecten yessoensis
TCCAAATGAAGAGATCTATCTTTGAAATTTAATGAAAATGTTATTAAGACAGTTTGTTGTGCCAAACTTCTAGGTGTTCTCATAGACAAAACTTTATCATGGGAAGATCATATCGAAAGTGTTTGTAAAAAAATATGAAAAAAGGTTGGTGTACTGAGAAGACTTCGACCATTAATGTCTGACAGTATTATACTAAAGGTCTATCAGAGTATCGTCTTTCCTTATTTCATATATTGTTCAAATGTGTAGTGTATTCCTACTAATAAAATGTACATCGAGAAGATTTTTAAGATACAAAAAAGAGCTGCCAGGATTTTATTGAACATCGAAGATATTTTAATTCCTCCTTGTACTCTTTTTAACAGTTTCAAGTGGATGCCTTTATCTGAGTTTTATGAGTTTAGGAAAGCAGTTCTCACTTATAAAATTTTAAAATGCCAAGCTCAGAATGTTTTAAATTCCATATTTTTATATGTAAGAGATGTGTCTTCCAGAAGTACAAGAGCTACGTATACCACAACAGATAGACTGTATGTCCCTTTAGCAAAAACACATATTCTTAAACGCTCTTTTAGCTACAGTTGCTCTGTTTTATTGAATGCACTAAGTGATGTTATTAAACAGTCGTGCAGTGTAGATGTTTTTAAAAAGAAATGCATTGAAATGTTTTACAGTAAGAAAAAAGTGTGATACATAATAATATCTGTGATACATATAAATGTATATATGCATCTTTTATTAAGATTGTATTTATTATCATTC
>NW_018472642.1:0-762 GCF_002113885.1 Mizuhopecten yessoensis
AAAAAAATGTTATGCGATCCTATTTACTAGAAGTAGGTTCTCCTTTCTCTGTTATTCATCGTGGTCCGTCATTTTGACATTTTTAATCTAGCCGCGATAACGTAACTTTCTGAAGAAGAGCGATTTTTTTATATATTGCGTCGTCGCACCAGAGGAGGCCGGGTATTCATTTAAGTACTAGTTTAAATCTTGCATGTAAAAGCAAAAGAAAATCGTTTAATTCAGCAATATAATTACATCATACCATTTTACTGAACTCGGTGATACTATAAATTATGTAATTCTAATAGCGCACTAATCTCATTTGACCCCGAGTACTGACGGAGGAGAGAACAGAATACGCCGTGGCCATCACAACAGTTATCCCTTGGAGAGCCTCATGGCAAAATCAACCTAACCAGTCACTTATCCCTCCCTTTCGCATAAATCACTGTATAATTTTGAAACACAAAGTGAACTCTCTCTGATACATGCCAATTAACATTTTAAACTAAGTTCATCTGTGTTCAAACTCAGACAAAGATACTAGCGAGGTTAATAGTTTTAGATATTTATTCATAACATAAACAGCGCTAGCATTGTGTCGATTCCACCGGCTATCCGGAAGAATACCATGCACCGTACTATCTGCTACGGCAGTTATTATCTCCTTTGAATACTTCCCACCTGCATAGATGATTCCGTAATGTACACATTGCGCTATCTTTTGACCATTTGGCAACTTTTCGCTTCATAGCTGCCACGGTTTTACACTTTTCTTTC
>NW_018472643.1:0-762 GCF_002113885.1 Mizuhopecten yessoensis
GTTCAATGTCCACACAACAGTTAGGTTATATCAAAACTAAAAGTAACATATCAGCCAGATCTATATGAGAACAAGGTACCGATAAAATTGGTATCTTTTCAAAAATATCTGACTGTATCTTGTTTCAGAAAATGAAACCTGATAGTGGTACCTATCAAATTGTCTTGATAGCGCAGTTTGTTAAGAAATATCCAATTATCTGTCTTTATAAACGATGATTTATACGTTTGTGTGACTGTATTGTTGAATGTGACAATAGTGGTATATGGGGCAATAATTCATTTGAACATTACAAACTAGTATGAATTTGCTTTTAAGGTGATGGAATAGTGCACGGGGCAATGGAAATATTTGGAGGGTGGATGATAAATATGTAATCGCAGAGGAAAGTAAAAGTAAAAGCTGCAGTCACCTGTGTTTTTACAATCATCATGCATTAGTCTTACCGAACAAATGTAATCTTAATTGGTATCATATAACAATAGTTAGATGCATAAATTGCTCTAATGCACATATACAGCATGACATAATGTTAAAGTATTTTAAGTCATTGAATAGAAAATAACCAGAATGCAGTCATAATTACAAGTAAATAGATTAAGGTTCACTCAAATAGGATCCGGATTTATAAAATGTTCCGCTCCCATATAAAAACGTAGTGCACCTTATCACATTAGACCTTGTAATGAAATATACGCCCCCTCGTCTGACCGATTTGTACAGTTAAAATTACGCCCAAGTATCCACTTTTTGTGGCACGAA
>NW_018472644.1:0-762 GCF_002113885.1 Mizuhopecten yessoensis
ACGGCATTTTCCGAAACGGACGAAATGCGGATACCAAAGATTGGATTATTTGGTTTATTTTCAAATATATTTAAAATTGGGATTTGTCTCACAGATATTATGAGTGATATGGGGTAATGAGGTCTGCTATCTTAAGTATGGAATTCAATTCTTCCTCCCTTACATTTAACATTCACCAAAACTGTTTAACTCCTATTTGATTGCTCCGTGTTATTGCCCTGAAACCATCTACGGTGAGGACAACGGTCTGGGAAGACATTGTCGAAATTGATTGATAGGTTTTTACGTCCGCTTCACTACCGGATGTATCGGTTATCCAGCAGACTACATTGTCGAAAAGAGATAGTAACTATATATAGGTAGGGCAGCAAAGATAAGATAACGGTTTCAAATGATGCAATCGGTCTTCCCACCGAGGGGGGGGGGGNCGTTAGTCGCCTCTGACGATAACTCGTAAACGTAGTGGGAAGGCATGTCTAAAAACATCACATACTCAGCAATCAAACTATCATTATATTCATCGCTATTCTTCAATAAGTACAGTACCTAGATAATGCTTCGTATACCTCTCTCAGGACCAGCATTTCTAAAACCGTTCACATTATAATTGAATGTACAATTACGTAATGTGTACTCGTTTGCCCTAGTGCCTTAACATTGTGAATATTTAATGGTTGACATCGTCACAAGACCTCAGCGACAAGAACGTCTAGTTTAGAGCACATACAAGAATGTACTGGTAACTTGATAGACAGAACATTT
>NW_018472645.1:0-762 GCF_002113885.1 Mizuhopecten yessoensis
GAGAGCTCCTGATAAGTGAACATCTCACTCGACGTGAAAAAACTGTTATCTTTAGCATAGGTGGTTCAAGAAGAGTGCATGTAAGTCATGGTAACCGTTAATATACACAACAACGACGTCGTGGGAAATTGTAGACGTTAATCATCTCCCTGGCTGGAAACTGTATCGACATACACAATAAGGCTTGAAACTGTGATACGCTTCATCCTGCCATGTTGTGATGCACAAAACACGCAGCCTTGATATGATTCACGATATATATAGAAACTGGAATTAAAGCTTACAACGAGAAATCAGGGTAAGGAGATGTATTATGATGTTTCCGAAGGCACGTAATATTTTAAATTGCCATGTATCCTTATTTTGTATATACCTAGTTATCTTATTCATACATGCTATTGTGTACTTATATCATTTAAAGGATTATATACGAAAAATCAGAAGCATCTAAATTTGTTATCCATCAAATGTTCCTGCAAATATTCATCTTTATTGCAACTTTATTTTGTTTTTTAAGTTAATATCAATAAATACGTGTGTAGTTGTCGTATACTGTGTGTAAATACTGATTTGCAGTATAAAATCATCGGTACATGTCTTACCACTATCGAACAATACAAAGGAATGCCATGGCTTGTGTTTTGCAGATGTGGATGTTTGTATGTGTGCTGTGTTGGGCGTTTATCTCAGCTGAAGGTAAATTGTATAACAATACTCCTACACACATATTGCTGCCGTATAATTTACAAGTGTAATTTTGCT
>NW_018472646.1:0-762 GCF_002113885.1 Mizuhopecten yessoensis
TGTAACTCTTCTTTCGGGTAATATTTGTTTTCGATTCTGGATGTTGCTTGTCGCTGGCTTTGTATGGCCTGTGCAAATAATTGTCTTCACTCACACATGCAGGCAGTTCTTCAGTATCTTAAATTATTCTCCATAATAAGTCTCTATTTATAAATATTCTGCGACAACCTCTGCAAACTAGAAGTCTTTATTTCTTATGGCCAAAAATACCTTTATTTTAATATATCACTTCTGAGAAGAAACCAATAACTTCTGTGTCTTTAATGAAATATAATAAAGATGAAAAACAAACAGAAATAATGAACAACAGTTTGCTCTTACAGCTGTTTTCTAAAAGCAATTGGTTGCAATCGCCTAAATAAGCTAAAGAACGCATAATAAGTACTAGCATCTACAAATGAAACTGGTTTACATAAATGTATTAAATAGTTGTAGATTGTTATAAACTATAGAAGATGTTGTGAAATGTTCCACTGCAAAGTATTTTCTACCGCTGTGTATATATTCAACTGAACAACATAGCATTTTCAACCACTTTAAAAAATACTCGACATTTTCGGCCACTATAGAATACGTTTGAATGTTTGATAGTACTACAAAACCGTTTTGACGGTACTGTAAAACATGTGTAATTGTACCACAAAGCATGTTTCACGTACTCTAAAACATGATTTGACGGTATTACAAAACATATTTCACGTACTTCCTTAATCTGCAGCTTGAACAGATTGCTTTCTCTGTCCAAAACTTTGGAGTTATCCC
>NW_018472647.1:0-762 GCF_002113885.1 Mizuhopecten yessoensis
GAGTAATTCGCTACTTTGTTTTATACAAACAAGTCAAGAAAAGATAAAATTCAAGAAAAAACGTATATCATGGCATGGCTCTATATAGATCAATGGTAAAGATCAAGCTAAAGATGTATATTTAATTATTTTTATAATTTAAGTTTGTTAATCCCAAGTTGCCTTCTTATAGGAAAATTAAGAAAAAAACTATGGGTTAGTCCAGAGACGTATAATACGTATTATACGTCTCTGGTTAGTCTGATTTTGTTTTCTTTGTTATATATAAATACACGTCAGGTACATGCTGATGGTCGAATAAGAATTAAAATAGATCCCCCAACCACCCCCCTCCCCTGGGTCTACTGCGTTTCACAAACCAATGTAGTAGGTATACAGCTGGTCTGGTGGTACAATACTGAATAGCCACTTGTTGAAATGATGACAAAATTCATGGTTGCAGGGTGCAAGCATATGTGGGTAAAGTTATATATACAAAAATGAAATAAGTTGATCAATTTACTTATAAAAATCAAATCAATTAAGTTTCACAGGGAAACCTCAAGTTTTAATCATACAGTTAAAACTTTACTTCAGTGGCATTTACAAAAATATGTAAAGATGGTTGCTAGGGCAATGTAACCACCCCGTGACACATATTTTTCTTTCAAATGTGATATCTACCTGAGAACATATGGACAATGACCACCCACTGACCATTCACCTGTGGACTGGTCACATGGGAATCTTGTGTGAAGACAATTAATCCTGTCAATTAATCCA
>NW_018472648.1:0-762 GCF_002113885.1 Mizuhopecten yessoensis
CCCTTGGTGTGTCACGCTGGTGTCAATGTACATCTAGCCAGCATGATAACACTGTCATGCCATTATAGTTATATTTAGCCAGCGTGATAACACTCGATATTTCGTCACACCTGTATATATGTACATCTAGCCAGCATGATTCCCTCATATGGTGTTACACCTGTTATATGTACATCTAGCCAGCGTAATTTCACCTCATGCTGTGTCATACCTGTATACGTGTACATCTTACAAGCGTGGTTACACCCAATCCTACGTCATGTCTATATATATATGTACATCTAGCCAGCATGATTACACCCGATCATTTGTCATGCCCGTATGTGTAAACATACAATGCACTATTTTGTGTTTTGGGAGAAAACACTCACAAGTTCAACCATGTGTGGTAAAAAACGGGATAAACTTATTGTGTTATATATGTGTAGATGGTCAGGTGTTAAGTATACAATACAAATGCACAAAACTTTGTTTTCGCTTTCTGGCTGGATGTTTGTGCATTTTGTGGCTTTGGAAGTTGTAACTGTTCAACTGTTCTTGTACATTTGTGGAAACATTCTGTGTATCACCCATTCGAACGTGACTGAGGTGCAACTCTCCGGGATCATTATATATGTACCTCTACATGTTTACACTCGCAATTATGTAGACTGGAATTACGGTACAGGTATCTAGTACACACTTCAGCAACTTCTGTATGTACATCAGATACTGTCAGGATACTTCAGTCCACACTTCAGCAACCTATGTATGTACATCAGA
>NW_018472649.1:0-762 GCF_002113885.1 Mizuhopecten yessoensis
TCCTGAATACAGTGTATCTCTCATAGGGTATCTACAGTGGCTGGTTCGGAATACAGTGTATCATAGGTTATCTACAGTGGCTGGTTCTGACCAGTCTATAATGTGACACATCCAATTCCTGTTAATGATAATGAATGATACAGATCACATGGCTATAGATCCATCACTGGATATCAGGGTCTGAGAGCTGACTCAATCAGATACCTCTGGTAAACTTTATCAGACATGTAGTCACTCCCAATTTTTGCACCTTGTTTACAGATTTCAGCCTGGACAGCTGTAATCAAGGTCAAACTATATTTACCACGTCCCAGGATCATGAAACAATCTTAGAGCAAATTTTAAATTTGATTAAAAATAAGTACTTTCTTAGAAGTCAGCTTCAATTAGTTAAAATATTTTAAATACCATACATGAAATCGAAATGATGTTTTGATATGGAAATACAAAAAAGTCAACATCGAATGGTCTGTATATTCTCATAAGATTTTCTTTCATTGGCCGCACCAATCAAATGAATTTAAACACTCTAACCATGTCAGGTTAGGACCATATATCTCACCAATTGCAAGGTCACAGTACATAAACATTCAGTGCTTTAAGTATATACTCCTATTTCTCCATTGGCCCTATCCAGTAAGGGTAAGGAAGGGAGAGAGGGGGGCAACCACAAAATTCCTTAACTGGACTTCTTACAAATGTACCTGCTGAAGTTAAAATTTGTCATACTTTTTTTCTCAGAATTTTCTATTTGGACCCCAT
>NW_018472650.1:0-762 GCF_002113885.1 Mizuhopecten yessoensis
TAATGGTTTAATATAATAAAATCAACTCACTATTTAAATAACGAGTTTATTTTCACCGTTTCAAAACATAACATATTTTCAGAAAATATGAGAGAAAGTTATATTTGATGCTTCCTTCTCCTGAAGATTCTTCTGTTAACAGAAAGACGAAGATATAATTGTAATCGGAAAAGGGAATGTGTATTATATTTTATTTAACCTCCACAGAAAATGTTTTTTCCCCTCGCTCCGCTCTATGGAAGGTTATTTCCCCTCGCTCCGCTCTATGGAAGGTTATTTCCAACTATCCAATATACACTGAGGTGAATCCCTATATTTGCATTAATCTTTTCCTCAAATTTTTTTTTCCTTTTTTTCTAAATTGAATTTTTGATTGTTTTACCCTTTTTGTAATTTTGTACCCTTGCTTTTCACTTTTTTGTGTTACATGTAATTATTTTGCATTTTACAATTGTAATATATAGGAAATGAGAAAAGAAACGAGTTCGTCCGATGTTTTTAACACTTCAGTACTTCCTTGGCTTCTCCCTAATTTATCTTAGTTTTATTGCATATTGCATTTTATTCTTAACCTATAATTCTATATTTTTACCAATTATGACGGTAACAAAATGACCAAATATATACTAATATGTGAGCCATATGCTTGTTATAATTTCATTATTACCTATCATTACCGTTTAAATCTATTTTATGGTTTTGAGTTCATGATATAAAATAAAACAAATTGTAATATCCTTATTTTTTCCGGATGATTCGTGG
>NW_018472651.1:0-762 GCF_002113885.1 Mizuhopecten yessoensis
ACTGTCTCTCTGCTTTTCTACGGTTCTGTTTTTCTACGCGTAGATAACGTGATAATTCTATTGTATGACAGCAATTAAAAGTTTGTTTGATACATCTTCCGTGATATTAATATATAATTCTTTAACTCTCTGAGACAGTCATACGACACTGCAACTGGACCAGACGAGGTATATTACTAATTGATGAAACATCTATTTGGTATATCACTAAAATGTCCAAACATACAATACAGGTCTAATTCCCGATTCTTGGATGATTTCCATTCGTAAACCAGGAAAAGATGAGTCTAAGCGTATATATTTGCAATACATTCGACAATACATACATACCTCCACATAAACAGGTCATAATTAATTCGATATGAAGCCCATCTACCGTATCTCTTCAAATAGGTAGCACTGTCAGGACACACGCTTACTGCTTTATTTGTTAGAAATCAGGTCACAAGTTAATTGTTGCTCCTTCGGTAATAAGATTTTCGATATTCTTGTGAAAAATGCATCATTGATAGGCAGTATCTGTGACCCTTGACACATCATTGTTGAAAAGATAAATCAATCTGCATTGGGTAATATCTTACCAACAGACACTTCTTATGCGAGTAGAGCAACTATATTTGATCTGGTAAATCAACTGAGGGACTATGCCTGGAGGTGTTTAAGAACTAGGATCGACTTTAACCACCGACCTGCGGCTTGTACCTAACGACTGCCCCACGTAGGTCTCGAACCCGTTACCAAGTGATGGAGGGCTAGTGATCG
>NW_018472652.1:0-763 GCF_002113885.1 Mizuhopecten yessoensis
CGTACAGGAGAATACAAACGACTGATGGAATCTAGAACTCCGTACCGGTGAATAAAAACGATTGTTGGAATATTTACGATCACTAATAAAACGTTGAACTCCGTACAGGAGAATACAACCGACTGATGGAATCTAGAACTCCGTACCGGTGAATAAAAACGATTGTTGGAATAATTACGATCACTAATAAAACGTTGAACTCCGTACCGGAGAATACAAACAACAGATGTAATCTGGAGCCCTGTACAGTAGAATACAAACGACAGATGGAATCTGGAACTCCGTACAGGAGAATACAAACGACCGATGGAATCTGGAACTCCGTACAGGAGAATAACGACTGATGGAATCTAGAACTCCGTACCGGTGAATAAAAACGATTGTTGCTGGAACTCCGTACAGGAGAATACAAACGACTGATGGAATCTAGAACTCTGTACAGGAGAATACGAACGACTGATGGAATCTAGAACTCCGTACAGGAGAATAAAAACGATTGTTGGAATATTTACGATCACTGATAAAACGTTGAACTCCGTACAGGAGAATACAAACAACAGATGTAATCTGGAGCTCTGTACAGTAGAATACAAACGACAAATGGAATCTGGAACTCCGTACAGGAGATACAAACGACTGGTGGAATCTGGAACTCCGTACAGGAGAATACAAACGACTGATGGAATCTCTAGCTCCGTACAGGAGAATACAAACGACTGATGTAATCTGGAGCTCTGTACAGTAGAATACAAACGACAGATGG
>NW_018472653.1:0-763 GCF_002113885.1 Mizuhopecten yessoensis
TGTGTAAACCGACCTTGAATAAGATTCATTAGTTTGGAAACATGCTTCTGAAGGAATGAAAGTATTTGGTCCATATTTGGTGTGGAGCATCCTTGGGTTAAGGGGAACCAAATTTGTATAAACAGTGAATATGGCCCCCCTTGGCCCTGAGGGGGGGGGCCCAATAGGGGAAATATAGTAAATTGTTTAAAATCCTTCTTCTTTTTTAGGAAAAATAGGGGGAATGGAGGTAAAACCTTAAAAATCCTTCTTCGACCATAGGGATTAAGGGATTTTATCCTAATTAAGTCTGGAGCATCCCTGGGTCAAGGGGACTCAATTTTGTATAAACATCGAGTGTGGCCCCCTGGGGGCAGAAGAGAGGGTTCCAATAGGGAAAACATAGCAAATTCTTCAAAATCCTTCTTCTTTTTTAGGAAAAATAGGGGGAATGGAGGTAAAACCTTAAAAATCCTTCTTCTACCATAGGGATTAAGGGATTTTATCCTAATTAAGTCTGGAGCATCCCTGGGTCAAGGGGACTCAATTTTGTATAATCAGTATGTGTGGTCTTCAAGGGGGCAAAAGGGCGTGGCCCAATAGGAGAAATAGAGGTAAAACCTTTAAAGTCCTTTCATGACCATCGGGATTAAGGGATTTTATCCTTATTTAGTCTTGAGCATCCTTGGGCCAACGGGACACAATTTTGTATAAACGTTGGGTATGACCCCCCTAAAAGCATAGGGGTGGGGCTCTGTTTGAAATTTTTCTCGCTATATCTCAA
>NW_018472654.1:0-763 GCF_002113885.1 Mizuhopecten yessoensis
TACAGTAACCATGTCTTCTAAATTGACAGAGAAATCAATCCCAAGCAAGGTACATTTGGTTGTTCCCCATTTTAGTTTCCACCTTCGATGGTATACATCAGCACTTTAGTTTTTGCTACCTATCCAAATAACATTTGTTTTTTCAGTATTTACTTTTAACCCTGATATTTTAGCATATTTATCATATAACGATTTTGTGCCATTTAAAATAAAGGATGTGTCATCAACGAACTGTAAGAGCCTGTGTTCTTCGTTATTTATGTTTATGCCCTTAAAGTTTTTTTGTTTTTTTACCATGATAACTAATAAATAAATAAGTAAGATGATACCGGATCCCCTTGTCTACAGCCCCTTTTTATGTCTACAAAGTTTGATAAAAAAAAAAACATTCTGTCTGATAGCCGAGGATGTATTTGTATTAAAACATAACAAATATGAGATAATAATATCACACTGAAGTCACACAAGTTAAACAAAATTCATAGGAATCTGAAAATAAGTACAAGTTTAACTAATATATGACAATAATTATAAGAGAATTCACACAAATCTGAAAATACAAGTTTAACTAATATATCATAATAAATATATGACTGATTCTGAAAACTGTTCTATTACTTATCAGAAGTTGATTTACCTGTGCAATTTATCTGTACACCATTTCTGCAATAGACTATAACTCACAATCATCACAACTGGCCACCTATGTAAACAATTAATTTTAAACCATATCCTCTGAACTGATGCCGCCCCGATACATGTC
>NW_018472655.1:0-763 GCF_002113885.1 Mizuhopecten yessoensis
AGGGATAACATCCCAGAGGAGTTACAGCTAGGACTTATTCTGACCGTCTATGAAGCCAAAGGACTTGAGTTTGATGACATTCTGCTCTACAACTTCTTCAAAGACTCGCAGGTATAAATTCAAATTCTCAAAAAGTCTGTCTTTACTAGTGAGTGGATTAGCATAACTTCTCAAAAAATGACGTCAATCTGATATGAAATCATAGCTCTTTTAAGATTCTCTCTGTAAAGAAATTTTCCATCTGGATTGTAATGTGATAATCCGAACTGCTGAGTCCATGAAAAAGTGCTAGAATAGAGGTCAGTGCTGAGAAAATGCTTGTAAATAGGCATTTACTTTTTTGCCAGAAGGGGAATTGAGCTTATGCCATGGCTCAGTGTCCGTCGTCCGTCTGTCCATCCGTCAACTTTTCCTTTAAAACGGTACCAGTCCTGAACAGCTTAGTGGATTTTAACTAAATTTGGTCTGGAGCATCCTAGGGCCAAGGGGACTCAATTTTATATAAACAGTGGGTGTGATTCCCTGGGGGCAGAGGGTGACGCCAAATAGGGGAAATAGAGGTAAACCTTTTAAAATCCGTCTTCTACCATTGGGATTAAGGGATTTCATTCCAATTTGGTCTGTAGCATCCTTGGGCAAAGGGGACTCAAATTTTGTATAAATGGTGGATGTAGCCCCCCTTGGGGTAAAGGAGCGGGGCCCAATGGGGGGAAATAAAGGTAAAACCTTCAAAATCTGTCTTCTACTGTAAGAATAAAGGGGT
>NW_018472656.1:0-763 GCF_002113885.1 Mizuhopecten yessoensis
CTACATATGCCCAGACCAACCTACCATGTCACAGTGTTGTAATACAACATATGCCCCACACAAACCTACCATATCACAGTGTTGTAATACAACATCTGCCCCAGACACACCTACCATATCACAGCTTTGTAATACTACATCTGCCCAAACATACTACATCTGCCCCAGACAAACCTACCATACACACCTACCATATCACAGTGTTGTAATACTACATCTGCCTCAGGCAAACCTACCCTATCACAGTGTTGTAATACTACATCTGCCTCAGACAAACCTACCATATCACAGTGGTGTAATACAACATCTGCCCCAGACAAACCTACCAGATCACAGTGTTGTAATACAACATCTGCCCCTGACACACCTACCATATCACAGTGTTGTAATACAACATATGCCCCAGACAAACCTACCATATCACAGTGTTGTAATACAACATCTGCCCCAGACACACCTACCATATCACAGTGGTGTAATACTACATCTGCCCAAACATACTACATCTGCCCCAGACAAACCTACCATACACACCTACCATATCACAGTGTTGTAATACTACATCTGCCTCAGGCAAACCTACCCTATCACAGTGTTGTAATACTACATCTGCCTCAGACAAACCTACCGTATCACAGTGGTGTAATACAACATCTGCCCCAGACAAACCTACCAGATCAAAGTGTTGTAATACAACATCTGCCCCTGACACACCTATCATATCACAGTGTTGTAATACAACATATGCCCCAGACAAACCTAC
>NW_018472657.1:0-763 GCF_002113885.1 Mizuhopecten yessoensis
TAGTTATGAGACTAGTTAAGACATCTAGTTATGAGAGTAGTGAAGTCTAATTAGTTATGGGAGTAGATAAGTCACTATTTATGGGAGTAGATAAGTCACTATTTATGAGAGTAGTTAAGACAATAAATAGTTATTAGAGTAGTGAAGACTAATTAGTTCTGAAAGTAGTTAACTCACTATAGTTATGGGAGTAGATAAGTCACTAGTTATGAGAGTAGTTAAGACACTAGTTATGAGAGAAGTTTAGACAATTAGTTTTGGGAGTAGATAAGTCACTCGTTATGGGAGTAGATAAGTCACTATTTATGAGATTTGTTAAGACAATTAGTTATGAGAGTAGTTAAGAATAATTAGTATTGGGAGTAGATAAGTCACTATTTATGAGATTAGTTAAGACATCTAGTTATGAGAGTAGTGAAGACTAATTAATTATGAGAGTAGATAAGTCACTAGTTATGAGAGTAGTTAAGACAATTAGTTATGAGAGTAGTTAAGACTAATTAGTTATGGGAGTCGATAAGTCACTTGTTATTAGATTAGTTCAGACTAATTAGTTATAGGAGTAGATAAGTCACTAGTTATGAGACTAGTTAAGACATCTAGTTATGAGAGTAGTGAAGACTAATTAGTTATGGGAGTAGATAAATCACTAGTTATTAGATTAGTTAAGTCACTATTTATGAGATTAGTTAAGACAGTTAGTTATGAGAGTAGTTAGGACTAATTAGTTATGGGAGTAGATAAGTCACTAGTTCTGAGAGTA
>NW_018472658.1:0-763 GCF_002113885.1 Mizuhopecten yessoensis
TTGACCCCTGTGACCTTGAATACGGGTGAAGGTCATTCATTTGAAAAAACTTTGTAGCCCTTCATCTAAGCATGCTACTGACCAAATATCATCACCCTGGGCATTTTGGTTATTGAGAAGAAGTTGTTTAAAGGTTTTAACATATTTGACCCCTGTGACCTTGAATATGGGTGAAGGTCATTCATTTGAACAAACTTTGTAGCCCTTCATCTCAGCATGCTACTGGCCAAATATCATCACCCTGGGCATTTTGGTTATTCAGAAGAAGTCGTTTAAAGAGTTTAAACATANGTTTTTAAGACAATTGACCCCTGTGACCTTGAATATAATTGAAGGTCATTCATTTGAACAAACTTGGTAGCCCTTCACCCAAGCATGCTACTGGCCAAATATCATCTCCCTGGGCAGTTTGGTTATAGAGAAGAAGATGTTTAAAGTCTTACACATATTTGACCCCTGTGACCTTTGTAGCCCTTCATCCCATTTTGCTGCTGGCCAAATATTGACACCCTTGGCCTTTCGGTTATTAAGAAGAAGTCGTTTAAAGTAAAATATTGATGCCGGACGCTGTCCGGCGGGACACCGGACGGACGGACGACGGATGCCGCGCCACGGCATAAGCTCACTTGGCACTTCCTGCCAGGTGAGCTAAAAAAGATATCCACCAGGAGGCCCAGGAACCTTGATGGCTCACCTAGAATTTCCCATGTTAATTTAAACCTGTTAACTACTGTACACTTTAATCAAATAGTGCAAAAATGTA
>NW_018472659.1:0-763 GCF_002113885.1 Mizuhopecten yessoensis
TAATGTACTAAACATTTACTATATACTATTAACGACGTGTGTAGTATAGTGTACTAAACATTTACTATATACTATAAACGATGTGTGTAGTGTAGTGTACTAAACATTTACTATAAACGACGTATGTAGTCAAGTGTAATAAACATTTACTATAAACGATGTTTGTAGTCTAGTGTACTAAACATTTACTATAAACGATGTGTGTAGTCTATTGTACTTAACATTTACTATAAACGATGTTTGTAGTCTAATGTACTAAACATTTATTATAAACGACGTGTGTAGTCAAGTGTATTAAACATTTACTTTATACTATTTACGACGTGTGTAGTCTATGTTATTAAACATTTACCATTTACAATAAACGACGTGTGTAGTTTAGTATACTAAACTACACACGTCGTTCATAGTAAATGGTAAATGTTTAATAACATAGACTACACACGTCGTCAATAGTAAATAGTAAATATTTAGTACACTAGACTACATACGTCGTTTATAGTAAATGTTTAGTATACTAAACATTTACTATATACTATTTACGACGTGTGTAGTCTATTGTATTAAACATTTACCATATACAATAAACGACGTGTGTAGTCTAGTGTATAAAACATTTACTATTTACTATTAACGACGTGTGTAGTCTATTGTATAAAACATTTACCATTTACTATGAACGACGTGTGTAGTCTATTGTATTAAACATTTACTATAAACTATTAACGACGTGTGTAGTCTAGTGTACTAAACATTTACTATA
>NW_018472660.1:0-763 GCF_002113885.1 Mizuhopecten yessoensis
AATATTATTTCTCACTTATAAAACACTAAAAAACAAATCCATATCTGTCTCAATTACTGCAACGACATTAAAAAAATAAAGAACATTGTATGACCTACATATTTTAGTGGTAGTCCTATTTTAGCAATTGTTACCCTTGAAAGTTGCCCTTTACTATGATTAAGCAGATGTTATGAGGGCGCCAATTCCACAATGTGCTTACTGTTATGATTTGATAATGCACTAGAAATTGACTATGTACCAATAAGTACTCATGTCAAATTTTCCGATGTTCTTTTTCTCACTCATGCTGGATATTCAGTCACACAACAGTCATTTGATAAGAGACTTACATAAGCTTTAATTTAACGTTAAAAATCTGACTGAATTCAAGCTGTGGTAGTCAGGGGGGAATTAAGCTTATATCCCACTTTGAGCATATATATCGGCATGTTGACAAGTTTACAGATTTCATTTTATTCTAAGTCAATTATAGGCCAAATATATTTGTGCAAAAGAATAAACAGGATAAAAAGTTTGAAAATAATACAGATGCATGTATACCTCAGATAAAACATTTATCAAAGGGGCAAGTTCAAAAATCAAGTATATGCCACAGTGACATTTTTGTACTTGACACTCCACCATCCCAAGATGTACTTGCATACCAAATCTAGTTACTGTAGGTGAAATAATTTAGAAAATATGTCTACTTTCCGTAAAATTTAGTATTACTCCGATATTAATGGATGGATTTATTAAATAATTGCAGGCGCACAAAAAA
>NW_018472661.1:0-763 GCF_002113885.1 Mizuhopecten yessoensis
ATAACTAACAAAACAGTTACATGCGTGATATAACGGGAAACCAGTTACTGACAAAACTGTTACATGTATTAAACAACCGGAAACCAGTAACTGACAAAACAGTAACATGTGTTATACAAAGGGAAACCAATAACTGAGGAAACAGTTACATGTGTTAAACAACGGGAAACCAATAACTGACAAAACAGTTACATGTGTTAAACAGCGGGAAACCAATAACTGAGGAAACAGTTATATGTGTTAAACAACGGGAAACCAATATCTGACAAAACAGTAACATGTGTTAAACAACGAGAAACCAATAACTGACAAAACAGTAACAGGTGTTAAACAACGGGAAACCAATAACTGACAAAACAGTTACATGTGTTANTTATACAACTGGAAACCAATAACTAAGGAAACAGTAACATGTGTTAAACAACGGGAAACCAATAACTGACAAAAACAGTTACATGTGTTTAACAACGGGAAACCAATAAATGACAAAACATTAACATGTGCTATACAACGGGTAACCAATAACTAACAAAACAGTTACATGAGTTATACAAAGGGAAACCAATAACTGACAAAACAGTTACATGTGTTATACAACGGGAAACCAATAACTGACAAAAACAGTTACATGTGTTTAACAACGGGAAACCAATAAATGACAAAACATTAACATGTGCTATACAACGGGTAACCAATAACTAACAAAACAGTTACATGAGTTATACAAAGGGAAACCAATAACTGACAAAACAGTTACATGTGT
>NW_018472662.1:0-763 GCF_002113885.1 Mizuhopecten yessoensis
TCTGGACTAGAAGTACAAGCAAGACATGTAACAACAAGTATACACCAGAAGTACAAGGAGGACATGTACCAGCAAGTATCCACTAGAAGTACAGGAAAGCGATGTACCAGCAAGTCTACACTAGAAGTACAAGGAGGAAATGTAACATCAAGTCTACACTAGAAGTACAGGGAAGACATTTAACAGCAAGTTAACACTAGAAGTACAAGGAAGACATGTAACAGCAAGTCTACACTAGAAGTACAGGGAAGGCATGTAACAGCAAGTCTACACTAGAAGTGCAAGGAGAACATGTAACAGCAAGTCTATACTAGAAGTACAAGGAGGACATGGAACAGCAAGTATACACTGGAAGTACAGGGAAGACATGTAACAGCAATTCTACACTAGAAGTACAGAGAAGACATGTACCAGCAAGTCTACACTAGAAGTACAGGGAGGACATGTAACAGCAAGTCTACTCTAGAAGTACAGGGAAGCAATGTACCAGCAAGTATACACTAGAAGTACAGGAAAGCGATGTACAAGCAAGTCGACACTAGAAGTACAAGGAGGACATGTAACAGCAAATCTACACTAGAAGTACAAGGAGGAAATGTAACAGCAAGTCTACACTAGAAGTACAAGGAAGACATGTAACAACAAGTCTACACTAGTAGTACAAGGAGGACATGTAACAGCAAGTCTACATTAGAAGTACAAGGAGGACAGGTAACATCAAGTCTACACTAGAAGTACAAGGAGGACATGTAACAACAAGTCT
>NW_018472663.1:0-763 GCF_002113885.1 Mizuhopecten yessoensis
GTGATGTGTCCTCTTCCGTTTGTAAAGCTTAGGTAATTCTGAATTACACTACTTGGGATGGTCTGAGAAAAGTCCAAACCTTTTCGTTTCTTTGAATGATATGTCTCCTTGGATTGTTCAGGCTCCATGTTTACAGTTTCGCCTTTCTTCCGAGAAGAATCACTTGAAGTACCCGTATTGTCAACTTTTTTTTTATACCTTTGCTCTTTGTTAGTCTTTTAGAAAAGTATGTTATCAGGGATTTTGGGGGAACATCCCCCAGACATTTTTCCATGTCTGGTAGTTCACATTGCTTCAGTTCACTGGACAGATCCTCATTTTTCGTCTTCAAAATAATCTGCGAAAAAACAGGTTCATGGCTAACTAAGATTCCACTTCCTAATACCATATTACCAGTTTTGTCTTTTAAGTACACAACATCTCCAGGATTAAATGCTGCATTCTCCATCTTAGAAGATTTACTCTGAATACTACTGGCAGTACTGATAACAGAGTCTTTAGAAGAAATTGATGTACTTGTACAGGGAGTATTAACACTACTCTCAGAATCTGATTCCTGGATCCCTGAAGTCTGAATCACATGGTCACCAGCAAGTTCTTTCACATTCTTTTTCTTGCTTTTCCTTTTGCTTGTTGACTGGTCAAGAATATATTTCCTCCTGTTTTGAAGGTGCTCTTTTAATCTGACCAAAATTTCTGATCTTGAACCCTTTACAACTTCCGGCACATTTTCATTCATGATGTTCAAAAACACATCTTTTTT
>NW_018472664.1:0-763 GCF_002113885.1 Mizuhopecten yessoensis
AAAAAAACTGTACACAAAATCACCTGCACAAAATCACCTGTACAAATATGAGTATACAACACCTGTATGAAACATCTTTACACAAAAAACTGTACACAAAATCACCGGTACAAGTATGAGTATACAACACCTGTTTGAAACATCCTTACAAAAAAACCTGTACAAAATCACCTGTACAAAATCACCTGTACAAGTATGAGTATACAACACCTGTATGAAACATCCTTACAAAAAAAACTGTACACAAAATCACCTGTACAAGTATGAGTGTACAACACCTGTATGAAACATCCTTACAGAAAAACAGCACACAAAATCACCTGTACAAGTATGAGTGTACAACACCTGGAGGAAACATCCTTACAAAAAAACTGTACACAAAATCACCTGTACAAGTACGAGTGTACAACACCTGTAGGAAACATCCTTACAAAAAACCTGTCCACAAAATCACCTGTACAAGTACGAGTGTACAACACCTGTATGATACATCCTAACAAAAAACTGTACACAAAACCACCTGCACAAAATCACCTGTACAAGTAAGAGTGTACAACACCTGTATGAAATATCCTGACAAAAAACTGTACACAAAATGACCTGTACAAGTATGAGTATACAGTACAAGTATGAGTGTACAACACCTGTATGAAACATCCTTACAAACAAACTGTACACAAAATCACCTGTACAAGTATGAATATACAAAACCTGTATAAAACATCCTTACAAAAAAAACTGTACACAAAATCACCTGCACAAA
>NW_018472665.1:0-763 GCF_002113885.1 Mizuhopecten yessoensis
TATATTAAGGTGAGTGATATATTTACATAAGTGTCTGACACGCTTGTAACTGTTTTCCTATATTGTACCATGCATGTTCTTTTTATAACATGAAATATATATATATGCTTTAAATAAATAAATAAAATAATGCTAGCCATGATTAAGCTGATTCCAGAGTGGGCCGCTCTTACCCCAAATTACCTGTCCAAACATATCCCATGAATCGCATTATTTCCTAATGTTTATATTTTAAAGTGCCTTGAATTTTCTGATTCAAGCATAAATAAAAACATACATGTATTGTTTTCTGTTTTTACATTGGGGCAACGCAGTAGAGAGAACGGCACGTTTTCGTGGGAAAATGTAAACATTTCCCTTGGGTTCCTAGCAACATTATGACAATAAAAGTAATACAAAAATACAGTTCCATTTAAAATAAAAATTGTAGAATTCATAAAAGTCGTATATTTCTATCATATACTTTACACAAACAGTTTAATACATTTAGAAATGTAGTATATTCACTGTTACTGTGTAACACACTGTATCGAAACATTGAGGTCCTTTGCACGGCCAACATGAACCAAGTACGTCCTTTGCTATGTCATTGCAGTTTATCATTACGCAGTGATGAGGTCATTGTGTAATGCAAAAATTAATGTCAGTTTCGTCAATTGGTCCACGTGTACAGAATGTAGATACGCATGTGATTTCTCCTTTGAAATCGTACATATACACATTAGCTTCAACGAATGCCATACCGTCCAGAATGACTTCAATA
>NW_018472666.1:0-763 GCF_002113885.1 Mizuhopecten yessoensis
CACGAGTCCCAACCTATAAATGGCTTTGCAGTATGACAAATTCGATATACAGCCAAAGACCTGTATAACTAATAATGTAGAAGGGGAGTAGAGCATTGGCACACAAAGATATCTTATAAGGGTAGGTATTGTGTAAAAAAAGTGTACCGTCGCTCATTGGACGCTTAACGTCAAGCAGTTTATAATAAGTTATAAGAACGGACGGAAGACAGATAAAGGATGAAGGCTGCACCATCATATAAGCTCACAGATGCTTCAAGTCAGATATGACACTTATGACACTTGCAATGTATATAAGCGATAAACAATTATTGACATTTGGATTTGCTCACTCAGTCATTGGCTCAAATGAAGTAATATCAGGCCAGACAACGAAAATGAATACACACTCGCACAAAACAATACCAAAATCATACTAAATCATGGAAAATACAGATCTGCATCAGTGTACAAAAATTGTCAAATTTTGAAGTTTTTTATGTGGCAACACTAAATATTGCAATACATCACAAAAGACAGAAAAAATGTACCTGAAACAAATCTTTAATAACTCATCAGATAAATTATACAACATTCTCGTTTAGATATTTAGAAAGGATAACCGCCGATAAGCATAGTCCTGCTAATAGAATTGAAAAGAACGTACACTCAATAACAAGACATTTTCGCCGCAGTTAAATTATCGCCTTTTTTGCTCTCCGTAGTGAGTTGATAATATATCATAACAGATAACATTAATAAACAATATAATATACATAGTATT
>NW_018472667.1:0-763 GCF_002113885.1 Mizuhopecten yessoensis
TATACCATTAGTCAGGGAGTCACTGATGCATGATGGTGAGTCTATACCAGGGAGTCACTGAGTCATTCATGTTAATATACCATTAATCAGGGAGTCACTGAGGCATGAATGCCGAATGAGTCTATACCATTTGTCAGTGAGTCACTGAAGAGGGATAAATGTGCACCTAATACTTTAAGTCAAGAAGTCACTGTGGCATGATCATGAGTTAGTCAGGGAATCAACTATAATTTTAGTTAAACTGATGCCCTGGTATGTATACATCAGCAACATTGCTCTGGATAGCACTAACTAGAAGCCACTCTGGTGACAAGTTTTAGAATAAAATTTAATATATATATAGCTACTCTGTGATAATTTCAAGTCAGCTGTATCATCAAATATGCAAAAATGTGATGTATTTTATCTGTTTTGTCATTGCGTCTATAGAGTGCATAGATATTTATCACAGAGCTTCCCATATGAGCAATCCTTTGGATTTGAAGAAAAGGCAATTACTGAATTGTCTAAGGTCAGAAGTCTCATTATAATTAGGATAGTTTAGATAGATTTAGATAGGATAGTTTATTAATGTGCACTTATGATGTTTTCAACTAAGTCAACTTTTTTTATAAATAGTAACTGCAAAGTATTTTAGTCTAATTTACCAGTAATTGCTTGCTTTAGAGAAGCTTGCTATCCAGAAGGTAGTTGGTTATTGATTGCGTTTAAGAAGCTTGTTATTTAATTTCTTGCTTTAGAGAGGCTTGCTATTGCTTGCTTT
>NW_018472668.1:0-763 GCF_002113885.1 Mizuhopecten yessoensis
CAGATTATCTGAAAACATACCAAGGTATTTGTCGATATTTCCATGGCACATTTGTCTGTATGATGACGCTTTTCATATGTATTTATGAATGAATAAACACATAATTCTCCATACATATTAAAATTAAATTAAATTAAAGTTAAATTCCTGAATAAGAATTTATGCCACATACCTCTGCTGTCATGTAGTTGATTTTTAAAAGAAAATAAATATCATATTGATTTGCACTGATATAAAATCAAAAATGTATACGGCGAGACATCAACTTAATCATTTGTCAATTTCCATACTTAACTCATGTAAACCTAAGATCTCCGTAACAGCCCAAGGAGTCTTTAAAAAGGTCATCCATGTTTTATAAAAAATATTCTAAGACTCAAAAAAAAGTAACGTTTACTCAGGATATTTATCGACGGGAGAGTTTGGAGATATGTTGACCCAACAATACTACATAGGTATCAATAACGTGTACAATGTACATGTAGCAGATACCAAACCAGATTAAAGTGTTTACGGCGATCGCGAAACATAAATGACACAGAGAGTGATGGAAGGAGGACGCAATTAACATCTGGCATTATTCACACGACTTCAAACTATAAAAGTACTGTATAACAAACCGACAAAATTTGTTTCAAAACAAATCACAATTGCATGTTTATTAATATGCCCCACTGTGAATGGGGTATTATAACCGACACGGAGGGATCGGGGAGGTCTTTCTGTTCAGAAGTTATTGAAGTGTACGTAAAGGCTGGTCAGT
>NW_018472669.1:0-763 GCF_002113885.1 Mizuhopecten yessoensis
CAATCATAGATTGTGTGCCTTTTTAGTGAATTAGAACATTTTAAAATTATCTCCAGTAGCGTTGCAGAAAAGTATTAACATATAACAAATAACATCAGTGGTGCAGTGGTTAAGCTTCCTGATTTATAATAGGAGGTCCAGGGAAAAATCGTTGTAGGGGAATAAGAGGTTTCGGTGAAATTGGAAATTTAATTATTATACATTTTTTCTTTTGAAATTAGTCTTTGCCAAGCAATTCCATGCCAGAAAAGTCTGAAAATACTGGAACCCCCTTCTTCTTTGGAGATACGTATACAACAAAGAGTGCTGGAACACCCTACCTTAATCATTTTTCTCAAATTTTGATGTATGAGTGATATGATATTATATCCTGTAAATGAATTATATTTTCAAATCTTCAATTTAAACAGAACACATTTAATATTCAAAATGTCCTAAGGCATCACTACCCTCCTCTGAATCATTGACAAACAAACCTTCAGAGAGTCTTGCTTCATTTATTTCTGCCACAAATCCAATGACTATGACAACAACGAGGAAAAGTAAGAGTGGGACTCTGAGATATCCAGCTGCTGTAGCTACATGGAGAGTGAGGACAATCCAGACGGGGATGGATAGATATCGCAAATAGCGCCTGGTGTCTGGTGACCACAAGAATATCACTGCTAACAGGTAACCTACCAATAAGGTCCATATCTGTAAAAGTAAATAATCAGTGCAATCTAATGATTCTATGACCACACATGTGATGACAGACTAAAAA
>NW_018472670.1:0-763 GCF_002113885.1 Mizuhopecten yessoensis
GAATTTAACTTATCGCAGCAAAACCATATTCATGACATGGCCGTATGGCATAGTAAAGTGGGTCAGTTATGAGAAACAATGTATTGAAGGAATTTCATACAACTACCAAAACTGTAACTTTGAGCTTGATTATTTTTACCAGTCTGAAAATAATGTTAATATATCATTTATTAAAAGAGATGCATCCCTTGCAGATTTGATTTTATAAATTATTGAATGTTTTGCCTACAGTGGGACGGAGATCCTTTAAAAGAATGCTTATTTCATACTACAGATGATACGAGTTTACTAGTCTAACAACTGATATTGATTCTAGCATGTTTCTTGTCTCTTTAATACATCATTAATTGAATTTCCTGACAGAATGACAGTAACAAAAATATCATATTCGATTTTCTTATATCTCCTCTGTAATGTTAAGAGCTCAGGTAACAATCTACCTATTAGTCTGATCTTGTTTAAGTCTGAGTCTTATTTTGATATCTCTATTTAAAATGTGAAATTCAACACTAGTAAATACTGTCTAGATTCACGCATACGTACACGTACCTGAAAAATGCTTCAAAATACAGGTTTAATTGCATATAAGAGCGCCATAGCCTACTGTTTTTGACAACCGGAAATGTACAAGCCGAATATTAACGTTGATATAACTGACCTATTTGACTATGCCATACGGCCATGTCATAAAAATGGTATTTTAATAATATGCTGTTTGTAAAATTTATCTTTTTTTAAACGTTTTATGAGGCCGAAAATGACC
>NW_018472671.1:0-205 GCF_002113885.1 Mizuhopecten yessoensis
TATCAGACAATGATAGGGAAATATACAGGGTATCAGACAATGAAATGGAAATACACGAAGTATCAGACAATGATAGGGAAATATACAGGGTCTCAGACAATGATAGGGAAATACATAGGGTATCAGACAATGATAGAGAAATACATAGGGTATCAGACAATGATAGGGAAATACATAGGGTATCAGACAATGATAGGGAAATACA
>NW_018472671.1:398-764 GCF_002113885.1 Mizuhopecten yessoensis
AGGGAAATACATAGGGTATCAGACAATGATAGGGAAATATATAGGGTATCAGACAATGATAAGGAAATACATAGGGTATCAGAAAATGAAAGGGAAATACACGGGGTATCAGACAATGATAGGGAAATATACAGGGTATCAGACGATGATAGGGAAATACGCAGGGTATCAGACAATGCTAGGGAAATACACAGGGTATCAGACAATGATAGGAAATACATAGGGTATCAGAAAATGAAAGGGAAATACACGGGGTATCAGACAATGATAGGGAAATATACAGGGTATCAGACAATGATAGGAATCTACATAGGGTATCAAACAATGATAGGGAAATATACAGGGTATCAGACAATGATATGGAAA
>NW_018472672.1:0-764 GCF_002113885.1 Mizuhopecten yessoensis
TGTCTACACTGATGAGATAGTATTACTGGTGTGATCAATGTGTCCCGTGTTACAGTCAGACTGAGTTGGTATTGGTGTAATCAGTATGTCTGTCTACACTGATGAGATAGTATTACTGGTGTGATCACTGTGTCCTGTGTTACAGTCAGACGGCGTTGGTATTTATGTCATTGTTGTGATTTTGTTTACAGACAAACGGCTTTGGAAATGATGTGATTGCTGTGGTGGAGGCCGACGCTCTTGAAGTCATAAACAACAAACAGGACTTCATCCGTGATGCCAAATACAGGTAATTTTTTCTGAGTGATAGGGAATCTTATTTTCGATTCCGTGTAATGCATATGGAAAAGTATAATCAGAATTGTAAGCTTGATGTTAATATATTACAAAAACAATGCATAAGAACGTTTTTATGTGGAAACTGAAGCATACCACGTTCAGGAGAACCAATGTGTGATATTTTCAGTCGAGATGAAGATTGCGCTCTTCCCTTCGGTGTCTATGCTAAAATCAAGAAGAAGAATTTAAATGTTTAGGGTTTTTTTCAAATATGTTTTAGCTATTCTACACATGAACAAGGAAGTACAATTTACGTAATTTTCGTTAAATTCATATGACACTAAAAAATGAAGCATAAACTGTTCAAATTCAACAAATTAATATAAAGACCAATATGCACAGTATATGCGTTATATCCGACATGCGGCTTTGTATGATCCTTTTGTCAAATTCTGTGTTTCAGCACCTTAATGGATAATATATCA
>NW_018472673.1:0-764 GCF_002113885.1 Mizuhopecten yessoensis
TTTGGTGGGGCTTCTGTAATGGTTTGGGGAGGCATCTCCCATAGAATAAAATCCCCCTTAGTGGTTCTGGATCAAAACCTCAATGCCGTTTGATACAGAGACCAGATCCTCCAACCACATGTCCTTCCACTTCTCTGACATCATAACCTAATTTTCCAGCAAGACAATGCTCGACCGCATGCTGCCAGAGTCTTTCGTGATTTTCTCACGGCAAACAACGTTCAGCCTCTGGAATGACCCCCATATAGCCCGACATGTCTCCCATTGAGCATCTGTGAGATGAGCTGGACAGGCGTATTAGGAAACGTCAAAACCCCCCAACTAACCGCGCCCAGTTGATCGAATGAATCAACATTCCCTTAAGGCGAATAAATGTTCTCATGAAATCAATGCATAGGAGAATTCGTGCAGGGATTCGTGCAAAAGATGCCCACACCAGGTACTGAAGTGTCATTTTGTTTTTCGCGGGTATCCCACTTTAAGTAAGTACTGATGACACGAGTGACGTCACACAGACTTTTCTTCTACAATATTTTTAGTGCAATATAATATTTAATGAGAATATTTTGCTATGACTGCTTATATATTCAGGTGAGCGATACAGGCCCTCTTGGGCCTCTTGTTAATGAATAAGAAATAGATATAGCAAACAATTAGATGCAAGTAGTCCATGTATGAGTATTGTATTGTTTATGCCTGAACTTAAAGACCGGGGTCAAACTATAAATAGCAGCCACTCAGAAAACATGGAGGAAAATTCAATT
>NW_018472674.1:0-764 GCF_002113885.1 Mizuhopecten yessoensis
CCGAGGGGTACATGTACTATAGGAATGTGGATTATCACCCGAGGGATACATGTACTATAGGAATGTGCATTATCACCCGAGGGGTACATGTACTATAGGAATGTGGATTATCACCCAAGGGGTACATGTACTATAGGAATGGGGATTATCACCCGAGTTGTACATGGACTATAGGAATGTGGATTATCACCGAAGGGGTACATGTACTATAGGAATGTGGATTATCACCCAAGGGGTACATGTACTATAGGAATGTGGATTATCACCCGAAGCGTACATGTACTATAGGAATGTGGATTATCACCTGAGTGGTACATGTACTATTGTAATATTGATTATCACCCGAGGGGTACATGTACTATAGGAATGTGGATTATCACCCGAGGGGTANGGAATGTGGATTATCACCCAAGGGGTATTATAGGAATGTGGATTATCTCCAGAGGGGTACATGTATTATAGGAATGTGGATTATCACCCGAGGGGTACATGTACTATAGGAATGTGAATTATCACCGGAGGGTATGTTGTGTAAAACACATAGAACTGTGTTCCTGGCTCACTATGGTCATAATCAGGTTTATGTGAAATTTCATAAATACTCAATGACCAGTATATCATGCTCCAGGTAAAACTATTCTGGGGGTAATGGTTAATAGCCGCTATGTGAGATTCTGCACACATCATCTGAAATGTTTTGAAACCCTGAACTTCTTTTATGACAATCATGCTTTTGTTAACAGGTCCCAGTGAGCCTGTCCATC
>NW_018472675.1:0-764 GCF_002113885.1 Mizuhopecten yessoensis
CTAGACTCCCTGACCAATGACTAACCAATCATGTAAAGTACTAGATTCCTTGACCAATGACTAACCTATTATGATAAGTTCTAGACTCCCTGACTAATGACTAACCTATCATGGTAAGTTCTAGATTCCCTGACCAATGACTAACCTATCGTGTTAAGTTCTAGACTCCCTGACTAATGACTAGCCTAGCGTGGTAAGTTCTAGACTCCCTGACGAATCACTAACCTATCATGTTAAGTTCTAGACTCCCTGACCAATGACTAACCAATCATGTAAAGTACTAGATTCCTTGACCAATGACTAACCTATCTAGACTCCCTGACTAATGACTAACCTATCATGGTAAGTTCTAGATTCCCTGACCAATGACTAACCTATCGTGCTAAGTTCTAGACTCCCTGACCAATGACTAACCCATCGTGTAAAGTTCTAGACTCCCTGACTAATGACTAACCTATCATGATAAGTTCTCGACTCCCTCACTAATGAGTTACATATCATGATAAGTTCTAAGACTCCCTGACTGATGACTAACCTATCATGGTAAGTTATAGACTCCCTGACCAATGACTTACCTATCGTGATAAGGTATAGACTCCCTGACCAATGACTAACCCATCGTGTTAAGTTCTAGACTCCCTGACTAATGATTTACCTATCATGGTAAGTTCTAGACTCCTTGACCAATGACTAACCTATCATGCTAAGTTCTAGATTCTCTGACCAATTACTAAATTATCCTGTTTAGTTCTAGATTCCCTGAC
>NW_018472676.1:0-764 GCF_002113885.1 Mizuhopecten yessoensis
TTCCGTATATCAATACACTCCAATGACCTTAATGGGACAATAAATAACTTGACGTCACGAGTTAGGAAACATTCCAATCAATGATGCGGACATTGGGGTGCTTTATGTGACTTCGGGGCTAATTGTGGTGATCGGAAAGGGAGAAAAATACTCTTTTATGCCAAGGGTTGTAGGGTAGGAAAATACTCTCAGGATTTAGAAAAACACCCTCTTGAGTGGAATTTTCCTAACGTACAGCACTGGGCATATTAATTTACCGTGATTTAAAACTTGCCGGTGCTTAGATAAAAGCTTGAATTTAATTTGAAAAAAAAAAACACCTTCAAGGTACGCGTAAAATAGAAAGGTCGCTTTATTTCGCTTCGGGAAATACATCTTATCTTGGGGAAATAGAAACTTAGCAATTACGACGAATACATAGTTGAACTTTATGCTTGTATGATATTTGCTTTGAATACGTCATTGTTTCCTACTTTAATAGTGATAATTGATCCATTTTGTCACACTCTTTGCAAAGTGTAACATATGATCTAGGTCATTGTGAAANAGTGTAACATATGATCTAGATCATTGTGAAAATCCCTCCCCCCCGCCCCGCCCAGCCCTTTAGCGATTTCATGTGCTTTAGTTTTGTGGTATTTGTTTGTAAATATTTTGTTATGGCTGAAGGTGTTTGAGATTAATCAAACTTGACACCACAATCTATATAGCTATTTTGTTGATATTTGACACAGGATGTCCAAATTCATCATATGGACAAGATT
>NW_018472677.1:0-764 GCF_002113885.1 Mizuhopecten yessoensis
AAGGGAGCCAAGTATACATTTTTCTGACAAGGGGAGCCAAGTATTTAGTATTCTGACTAAGGGAGCCAAGTGTACATATTTCTGACTTAGAGAGTCAAGTATACAGATTTCTGACTAGGGGAGCCAAGTATACAGATTTCTGACTAGGGGAGCCAAGTATACATATTTCTGACTAGGGGAGCCAAGTGTACAGATTTTTGACTAAGGGAGCCAAGTATTCAGATTTCTGACTAAGGGAGCCAAGTATTCAGATTTCTGGCAAAGGGAGCCAAGTATACAGATTTCTGATTAGGGGAGCGAAGTGTTCAGATGTGTGACTGGGGGAGCCAAGTATACAGATTTCTGACTAGGGGAGCCAAGTATTGAGATTTCTGAATAGTGGNATAGTGGAGGCAAGTATACAAATTTCTGACTAAGGGAGTCAAGTATTCAGATTTCTGTCTAGGGGAGCCAAGTATACACATTTCTGACAAAGGGAGCCAAGTGTACAGATTTTTGACTAAGGGAGCCAAGTATTCAGATTTCTGACTAAGGGAGCCAAGTATACAGATTTCTGACTAGGGGAGCCAAGTATACAGATTTCTGACTAAAGAAACGAAGTATTCAGATTTCTGACTAACGGAGACAAGTATTCAGATTTCTGACTTATGGAGCCAAGTATACAGATTTCTGATTAGGAGAGCCAAGTGTTCAGATTTTTGACTAGGGGAGCCAAGTACACAGATTTCTGACTAAGGGAGCCAAGTATACAGATTTCTGACTAA
>NW_018472678.1:0-764 GCF_002113885.1 Mizuhopecten yessoensis
TTTGTTCTAAGCATGTTTAATCTCAACGAATAGTAACTAATCATTCTACATTTGTTCTAAGCATGTTCAATCTTAACGAAAAGTAACTAGTCATTGTGCATTTGTTCTAAGCATGTTCAATCTTAACGAATAGTAACTAGTCATTGTACATTTGTTCTAGGCATGTTATTCTCAACAAATAGTAACTAGTCATTGTACATTTGTTCTAAACATGTTTAATATCAACGAATAGTAACTAATCATTGTACATTTGTTCTAAGCATGTTCAATCTTAACGAATAGTAACAAGTCATTATACTTTTGTTCTAAGCATGTTCAATCTTAACGAATAGTAATTAGTCATTGTGCATTTGTTCTAAACATGTTTAGTATCAACGAATAGTAACTAATCATTGTACATTTGTTCTAAACATGTTCAATCTTAACGAATAGTAACTAGTCATTGTGCATTTGTTCTAAGCATATTCAATCTCAACGAATAGTAACTAGTCATTGTACATTTGTTCTAAGCATGTTCAATAATAACTAAGGGAAACCAGCAACAAAAATACCTTGTCATTGCAATTTCCCCCCGAAATATCAAAATTGTCATTAAGATTGTTTATTATTGTTTCAATTATGTTCATCGTCATCGATACGTACAGTGTAAAACAATGTATACTGTACTACATGTAACTATAATACGCAACACTGTACACTTCATCATTACAATACAATGTCCAATGTCATAACTGTTGAAGGTGTAAATCCATAGCTGACGTGGC
>NW_018472679.1:0-764 GCF_002113885.1 Mizuhopecten yessoensis
CTTTGTAGTTATTGTTGCAGGTTTCAGGAAAATACCTATTTAATACATAAATAATCCTTTTATCGTATCATTAGCTGACTATTAATCAAAAACACTTAATGAATTCATAGTAAAATGTAGATTTTTTTCTTTATTTTCAGGATTTAATTTTTTGTTTGTAACAATACATTTTATTTACCAAGTCGGGTGAATTATAATGACAAAAGCTTGATATTATTCACATTCCATCTGACTTTGAAAAACTTGATGAATTTCGTTACCAGGTAAATGTTTTTCTCTCACTCCTTTTTATTTCTCTTTCATTTTGAGAGAAAAAATTATCCCATCATCCCCCATGTCCATATGTACTGGAAAATTCTATCTGACCCACGAGCACAGTCTGGATTATTATTGTGACCTTATTGTCAAAATCAGTGAGAAAGAAAAATATCATCTGTCCCTCAACATAACATTGAATTTCCTAATATTTAAATATATATATATTTTTTTACCTTTTCGGTTGTAAAGACAGGTAAGAAATACAACCATTATCAAGTAATAAGGTTAGATCAGGGCCTATATTTATAAAACCATTCTCATTCTTGATCAAGCATGGATTCTGTGCTCAAACCAGCTTTCTTGTAAATCATGTCAAACAATCAAAAAGTCAATTGTAAATATTAAGTCTCTTCAATTATTTTCGCCAAATCATTAACAAAATAAGATTTTTTTATAAATTTATAACTAAAACAAGAAATAAGCTTGAGCATGAGATTGGTTTCATG
>NW_018472680.1:0-764 GCF_002113885.1 Mizuhopecten yessoensis
TCCATTGCGCTCTTTGCTTTCTTTAGAATGATGATGTTTCTCCCTCGAATGTCCCTTTCCTTTGCGCTCTTTGCTATCTTTAAATTGATTATGTTTCTCACTGGAATTTCCCTTTCCTTTGCGCTCTTTGCTATCTTCAGAATGATGATTTTCTCCCTGGAATGTCTTTTCCTTTGCGCTCTTTGCTATCTTTATAATGATGATGTTTCTCCCTGGAATGTATTTCCCTTTGCGCTCTTTGTTATCTTTAGAATGTTGATTTTCTCCCTGGATTGTCCCTTTCCTTTGCGCTCGTTGTTATCTTTAGAATCATGATGTTTTTCCCTGGAATGTCCCTTTCCTTTGCGCTCTTTGCTATCTATAGATTGATGATTCTCTCCCTGGAATGTCTTTTTCTTTGCGCTCCTTGCTATCTTTAGAATGATGATGTTCCTCCCTGGAATGTATTTTCCTTTACGCTCTTTGCTTTCTATAGAAAGATGATGTTTCTCCCTGCAATGTCCCTTTCCTTTGCGCTCTTTGCTTTCTTTACAATGATGATTTTTTCCCTGGAATGTCTTTTCCTTTGCGCTCTTTGCATTCTTTAGAATGATGATGTTTCTCCATCGCATGTCCATTTCCTTTGCTCTCTTTGCTTTCTTTAGAATGATGATGTTTCTCCCTGGATTGTCACTTTCCATTGCGCTCTTTGCTTTCTTTAGAATGATGATGCTTTTCCTTGGAATGTCTTTTCCTTTGCGCTCTTTGCTATCTTTATATTGATG
>NW_018472681.1:0-764 GCF_002113885.1 Mizuhopecten yessoensis
CATCACTGTGGTATACAGTACTTAGTGGTACACAGACATCACTGTCATGTGCTACCTCAATTTTAGTTGTACAACATTGTGTTTGTAGATGGATGTGCGTTAGTTCTTCACTCCTGAGACAATATATGAGGGATTGATCACTGAGACAACATATGAGGGATTGATCACTGAGACGACATATGAGGGATTGATCACTGAGACAACATATGAGGGATTGATCACTGAGACAACATATGAGGGATTGATNCACTTGAAGATATGTCTACACAACTTTACTGAACCCAAACATGACAACAATGGATTCAAATGAAGATGAGCATGTTGCTTTTGAAGATCCGACCAAATTAGATCCGCTAGATGTGATTGTAAAAGGTCTCATCTCGGATTTAGACGCTGATGATTTGGTATTCAATGAAATTGTTAATCTTTCAAGGACTCCACTCGGTATTAATCGAAATGATGTCAAAACTGCAGAAAAATATTTCGAAATTCTGAAAAATAATTTGGGTGAAGAAGACATGCTTGATTTCCTGATCAATGTGACTGATTATCAGAGCTGGCACCGTGACCTAGGTACTGAAAAGGTAGCAAACACATTGAAAAAGTACAAAGAACAACTTGAGCAACACAAACAAAAATGCATGCGGAAGGACATCTTTGATCCCAACTTTGTTGGGAGGGATAAAGAAATTAAAGATATCATCAATCTAGTGGAAAATGAATGCAGCACAGTCACTGGTGAGTTATTAGAACGCAGCACAGTC
>NW_018472682.1:0-764 GCF_002113885.1 Mizuhopecten yessoensis
TTCAAAAATTTGCAACTCGGAGTTTGAACAGACAGCGACATGCCTTCCATCAGATGCAACCGCCTTACATTCGATATTGGTCTTCAATTTCTGACCCATTTCTACAGAGCCTTCCGGAAGAACCTTACACTTCACGAGTTCTCTCGTGTCTGGAATGGATAGCATCACGTGATCTTGAGTCAATGAAGTCGATGCTACGTCGTATGGTGCCGGAATAATGCTGGTTTTAAACAGAAAATCAAGAGAAAGGCAAAAAACGGACACTACTCCATTCGTATGGTCAATAAGAAGCAGCTTTCCGGAGGGTAGAATTGTTATTCCTGTTATCCAAGACGGTTTTCCTTGGAATGGAAGTGTCATTTTCTGTACTTGAAGTCCCTCTGGACCATTGCTATCAATCTGCTTTAAAACCTCTGCACTCCCCACAGACTGATCATTCCCCGCCTGTTTCTGTTTGTTTATCAATTCATTTATTCTCTTTCTCATTGATATTACTTCGTCTCGTACTTGTTGCTCCGATTGATCAAGCAACTCCATGGCAACACGTCTTTTATCTACCACGTTCTCAATTAAGTTGCATTGGTCAAAAAGACGACAAATGTGTTGTTGCATGCCATTTTGTTTCAATGATGTAATTGGATTCGGTTTCTTTGAACTTTTAACGTCATTACTTGCCTCTTTGCGAGTAATCACATCACTGCAACGTTGATGGTAAGGGAAACACAAGGAACAGATGAACTGGGAATGGTCACCACAGAAAAAAT
>NW_018472683.1:0-764 GCF_002113885.1 Mizuhopecten yessoensis
TCAAAATAAACAAATTGCAGACTATAGTACAACAATATCACTTGGAAAGAGTGGGGTGTTGATTCAATTTCAACATTGACTAACTAATCTGTATCACAGTTCTAAATGATAGTATCTTTAAGGGAGGGAGCGGTCAAAATTTAAATTCTCAAGTTAACAGGTAAACAAGTTTGTACTCCTGGTCTCTTACTTTGGAACATTGAATGTTATTTGGCAATTGGAAATGTTGAAGTTGTTTGAAAGGGGAGATTTACTAATAGATGTAGCTGGGATGTTGTTGAGCCAAAATGGCATTCAGATAACAGTCATCATTGAGCAAGTCTGGCATTTCAAATTCTTCAGTAAATAGTAACGGTTCTCCAGTGGGCATTACTGTTTGGGGTGTGGCAGGCCTGACCAAATTTGAAGTGCTTGTTGCGGAGGTTTTCATAAATGTTGGGGCAACATTTTCACAAAACCATGTCAGACATTTGCCGCTTTTTTACTGTCGCTTAGATTGGAACCGAAGTCGTCATCCCACTCAGTCGTCATCCCACTCCGTCTTCATCCCACTCAGTATTCATCCCACTCCGTCGTCATCCCAATAAGTCTTCATCCCACTCCGTCGTCATCTCATTCCGTCGTCATCTCACTCCGTCTTCATCCCACTCAATCTTCAGCCCACTCCGTCGTCATCTCACTCAGTCTTCATCCCAATCCGGCGTCATTCCAATTAGTCTTCATCCCACTCAGTCTTCATCCCACTCTGTCTTCATCCCACTCCG
>NW_018472684.1:0-764 GCF_002113885.1 Mizuhopecten yessoensis
GAAAGCACTAAACACAACTTTTTTTTTCAGAACCAGAACGGTGACCGTGCCTCCTGGCGCTGCAGCCTCAGGAACAGGACAACGAGCTGCCTAGCCATGTGCTCCAGAACGACGAGGTCTACCGTGAGGAGAAGTTTATTTAAGTGACAAAGCAAAATGGTTTCTTTAAACATTTGTAATAATTTTGTAATCCAACTTTAAACTGCACAATCCACATGTGTAAAGACTTATTTAGTGATGTTTACCGGGATGTGGAGGAAGTGATACAGGACACAGGACCCACAGGATTTGTAGTGCGAGGTTCAATGCTATAATGATTGTCATAGCAAATCATATAATCTAATTTCTCTTTGACATTGGTTGTACATATAATTAGTTTGAGATATGGTTTGCCGTATGGTCCTTAATTAATACAAACATTTTTCTTTACTTTCCAGATGGATGAGAGCTTCATAGACCGTAACTGCCCAGGCTTTATCGTTAAGAACATCACAGTGAACGCGAACCGCTATGTGATTTTTACAACAAACCGTCAGCTGCTCTTCTTGGCCAAGGCAAAGACGTGGTTCATGGATGCTACATTCCGGGTTGTGGACAAGCCGTTCACACAGTTGTTTAGTATCCACGCTTTTATCAGGAATGGATCCAGCATGACGCAGATCCCTCTTGTATTCTGCATCATGGCTGGAAAGTGCCAGACCGATTACTATGCGGTAAGTTTCCAATCGTTGCCCAATATCAAACATCAGCAATGTCGAAACATC
>NW_018472685.1:0-764 GCF_002113885.1 Mizuhopecten yessoensis
TGAAGCCTTATACAATGGGCACAGACCGTGTTTTAGTTGAAGCCTCAAACCACACACTAGAACAAAACTCCATCTGTGTTTCAACATGATTTAAATTATGTTTGCAAACGGTGAGCTGTGGACAGCGCTATGTGGGCCGAAGGTTAACTCACTTCAAAGGCACATACATCCTCGCCCTAGATTATGTTGTACAAAGTGGTATGTAGTTCTGTCAACAGCACGGGGGAGGAAAGCGATCGCTTACACTTAGAATTAGCTTCCCTCCCGTGAAGAACATTATTGAGGTTTGCTCGTGAATTTACGGATACAATTTTGACAGTTTTTCTTTTGTTTATTCTAGCCGAGGGTAGGTAAAGACTGATACCTACATAGAAATAATAGATTCACTAATTTGCATTTCAGTGTCATTCCAAATGATTTTGCGAGAGAGAATGCAATGACAATTGTCTCGAGAGAGATGTAAGAAGATATATAATTTGTGTATTATCCGTATAATAAGTATGCAAGCATTTCGATCGTGTAACGTTGTTCCTGGGTAGTTCGAGGATGATAAGTACATATGTAACCTTGACAACCAGGTGTTGAGGAAGGGTTACCTATTACTTTTGTTCGGTGTCCTAAGTATAGACAATGGCGATAGATGCACGTCACACAGTTTTGTCTGCGTAATACCCCATAATTTATTCATTTCAAAGTTAGAAGGAGTACTGGTTAATTTTAAAGCTACTTCAATGTGCTACAACTAACACCATACAAAGTTACTT
>NW_018472686.1:0-764 GCF_002113885.1 Mizuhopecten yessoensis
CTCTGTTATGGTCCTTAGCTGTATTATACTGTGTTATGGTCCTTATCTGTAGTATACTGTTTTGGTCCTTAGCGAAGCCTTTGTGGGGGTATACTTTGGCCCTGAGGTATGGTTCCTTGCTAGACAGCTGGACTATTGCGTTGCTATATGGATATCGAGTTTGGTCATGTAATGAGAGGATGTGCTTACTGCTGTGCTAAGGGAGTTGAACTACTGCATGGTGTTGTCCTGTTTATAGACTTTGACCAGTGCTGCAATTTTGTCGTATGCTATGATAATGTTCTGTAGCCATGAGCTTTGATGTCGTGTTATAATGCTATAAGCAATGATCATGTGATACGATTCTTTGTCCTTTCCTATGGTTACATTGTATGTGCTGTAATATCGTGGTATATACTTGTGGAACATATTAACATCCTGATTTTGCCTCATTGGGACGATCCTGTGTTATGTCGATTGAGTACGGCCATATTACTTGTCCTTTTGGAGCGGTATGTTTTGTCTTTGTAGTACATATACGGTCCTGTGTTGTCTCCTCGTGGTACGACTTTTTATGTTTTGTCTCTGTGGTACGGCTAGGCCTTTGTTTTGTCTCTGTGGTACGGCTAGGCCTTGTGATTTGTCTCTGTGGTACGGCTAGCCTTTTGTTTAGTCTCTGTGTTACGGCTAGCCTAGTGTTTTGTCCCTTATTTTGTCGATTGTTTTGTCCCTGTGTTACGTTTCCTGTGTTTTGTCCCTGCGGTACGTTGCTGTGTTTTGTCCAT
>NW_018472687.1:0-764 GCF_002113885.1 Mizuhopecten yessoensis
ATAAGGGACGCCTAGAATGAATACAGTTTCACCGTGCCCTCCTTACTGTGCCCTCCTCCAAGATACAGTACCATTAAAAATATAAACTCTAAAGTGGGCATAGACATACCGTGCTATTGCCAGGTACTCGGACATAGTATTTGGATGATATGTCCGAAGTTTCAAAAGTGGAAGAATGTCCTTCACTAGTATGTTGACTGTGACAGGGTGTTGATAACACAATCCTACCCCTGAGCAGATTACCGCTCAAACGGCCGATCCCACACAGTTTCCGGAGACGGTTGAGCAGAAAACCACTCCGTCTCTAGAGGCTCGGAGGCAGCCTGAGAGGCAGGGAACCGCCTATTTCTAAACCTCCGTTTTTAGCAGACTTAAATATAGCTTCTAACTAATAACTGTCTCTTAATTGTACAGTGTGTTCCCATTTACCTAGTTCACACAAATACACAGGGATTTTTATTTGTCCTCGCTCCTATTCCTAAACCTAGGAACACAACAGTGCCGTGTAATTTATCTACTATGAAAATATTGCCTAGTCATTCCCCTCACCAATCTAGTCAAATATTAGGGGCTCTAGCGTCTGCCTAGCTGTGCCGGTGATTACCCCACCCGGGTGGGTAACGGCGCTATCTGATCGCTCCGCGACAGTCAAGCAAGGGTGACCAGGCTCCTGTAAAGACAGCCCCCGTCCTTGACAGAATTCCCCGCCATAGCATCGGGGAACGCTTCACTCAAACAGTTCCATGGCCCCTGCGAACAGGTTA
>NW_018472688.1:0-764 GCF_002113885.1 Mizuhopecten yessoensis
CTTACGCCCTACCTGTAGGTACAATACTTACGCCCTACCTGCAGGGACTATTTCTGGTAAAATCAGCGATAAGTAGCTTTGTGAAAATAAAATTAGCGAGTCGAAAAACATTTTCTTTATCGTTCATCACGAAATGAAATAGTTTGTTAGAAGACATATGTTGGGTCGCTAATTAGCTAACTGAGATTTTGATTATTTTGCGTAAGATTTCCTTCTTTCTGTTATACGACAGTTCGCTGCGAAAAGACGAAATGGCGCACATATCAGCCAGAAATGTTACGCTTACTTATGTTCTCTGCATTCCTGGAAATATATCATGACGAATATGATATTGATATGTTATTAGTTAATTCATTGAGCTTAACAGCTTAGGTTAAGTGCAAAATGTTTGTAACAAAGATGGCACAGTAAATACATACAACGATGCACATATACTGGTAATACAAATGCGCACAGCCAGTCTAGATTTACAATATGTCACAAAATTGAACGCTCTGTACGTCCCTCCTTGTGAACGATACAAATAGACTAGTTTGATCCTATGATGTACATGAAAGAATCGCACGGCAGTGTAACGGTAAACTTGCCCGACTTTGATAACCTTGTAGACGATCATATATGTCTTCTGTTTGGAGCAAACAAATACGTCGTCTTCATATTAACTTGTGTGTTCCGAAGACGCAAAATTGCAAAGAGACAAACATAAACAATAAATAAATAAATAAACAAACAAACAAACAAACAAACAAACAAACAAACAAACA
>NW_018472689.1:0-764 GCF_002113885.1 Mizuhopecten yessoensis
TTGACGGAACACTTAAATTTCGAGTTCGATTAACTGCATTAGTTTTTTCGATGTCGTGGGACTGTTATTGTCCGATATGAGAAGTTTATCAGTGGTGTTTTATCCTTTTAAGTTATTTCTTTACCTTCAGTATTTTGACACACCTTGGTATGATCAATGTTAGACATTACATGTTTACGTAGAAAGAATCACGGTTCCTAGGAGATCACGTGACCTTACAGTCGTGCCAGATCCTTATTTGGTATGTTAACATCAGTAACACGACATTCCGTTGTTTTTTCTCCTGTTTAGAGAGCTCTGTGTACCGGGGTATCTATGACAATTGAGCGTGAACAAGATTTTCCGGTTCCGGTGTGTACGATGTGTCGCCCGTGATTCATACAGTTGTTGACATCACGAACGTTTTTGAACGTTTCTATCACTCCACATTTAAATATTCAGGTGGATTCCATCCTCAAAATTCCGAGGGTTCCGCTCACGGGTTGCTGGGTGGCGCAGTGGATTGCACGTTTGCCTTTCACCAAGGCGGCCGGGGTTCGATTTCTCGATCGGACGTGAAAAGGTATGGGGTCAACTGCCCGACCGCGTGGGTTTCCTCCCTGTATTCCGGTTTCCTTCCACATTAAGACCCCCGCGCACTAAAATCCGGGATAACAAAAGTGATTAGTGTAAGTTGTAAAATAAAACAAATATTTATATCAAAGGGCCTGTTTCCAGTGAGGTTAATTCTCCATAGGAGCCTGCCCCCGTATAATTTCTTATCT
>NW_018472690.1:0-765 GCF_002113885.1 Mizuhopecten yessoensis
TACACTAGTGTAACCTGACTGACGACAATAGATCATTATTATAGCATGTGGTGTTTCTGTCGGATACATCTACACTAGTGTAACCTGACTGACGACAATAGATCATTATTATAGCCTGTATTGTGTCTGTCGGATACATCTATACAAGTGTAGCCTGACTGACGACAATAAATCATTATTATAGCCTATAGTGTGTCTGTCGGATACATCCACACTAGTGTTACCTGACTGACGACAATAAATCATTATTATAGACTATAGTGTGTCTGTCGGATACATCCACACTAGTGTTACCTGACTGACGACAATAAATCATTATTATAGCCTATAGTGTGTCTGTCGGATACATCCACACTAGTGTTACCTGACTGACGACTATAAATCATTATAATAGCCTGTAGTGTGTCTGGCGGATACATCTATACTAGTGTTACCTGACTGACGACAATAAATCATTATAATAGCCTGTAGTGTGTCTGTCGGATACATCTTCACTATTGTAACCTAACTGACGACAAAAATCATTATACTAGCATGTAGTGTGACTGTCGGATACGTCTACACTAGTGTAACCTGACTGACAACAATAAATCATTATTATAGCCTGTAGTGTTTGTCAGATACATGTACACTAGTGTAACCTGACTGACGACAATAAATCAGTATTATAGCCTGTATTGTGTCTGTCGGATACATCTATACTAGTGTAGCGTGACTGACGACAATAAATCATTATTATAGCCTGTAGTGTTTGTCAGATACATC
>NW_018472691.1:0-427 GCF_002113885.1 Mizuhopecten yessoensis
TAACATTAGGGGGACCATTCCATACTGTTAGTGTATTTACACTTAAATTAGTAGGACTATTCCATACTGTTTGTGTATTTACATTAACATTGGGGAGACCATTTCATACTGTAAGTGTATTTACACTAACATTAGGAGGACTATTCCATATTGTTAGTGTATTTACACTAACATTAGGGGGACCATTCCATACAGTAAGTGTATTTACACTAACATTAGGGGGACCATTCCATACTATTAGTGTATTTACACTAACATTAGGGGGACCATTCCATACTGTAAGTGTATTTACACTAATATTAGGGGGACCATTCCATACTATTAGTGTATTCACACTAACATTAGGGGGGCCATTCCATACTGTAAATGTATTTATACTAACATTAGGGGGACCATTCCATACTGTTAGTGTATTTACACTAACATT
>NW_018472691.1:519-765 GCF_002113885.1 Mizuhopecten yessoensis
ATTCCATACTGTAAGTGTATTTACACTAACATTAGGGGGACTATTCCATACTGTTAGTGTATTTACACTTACATTAGGAGGACTATTCCATACTGTTTGTGTATTTACATTAACATTGGGGAGACCATTCCATACTGTCAGTGTATTTACACTAACATTAGGGAGACCATTCCATACTGCTAGTGTATTTACACTAACATTAGGGGACTATTCCAGACTGTTTGTGTATTTACATTAACAATGGGA
>NW_018472692.1:0-765 GCF_002113885.1 Mizuhopecten yessoensis
AGTCACACAATCGTTGTAAAATATATGTAATGTCACATACATGTACAATGTATCCATACATGTATTTGTGAAGGTTGCATTGAGTTCCGATCACAAAGAATATTAATAAACTCATTGATTGTTTTTAGAGATATCGGGATGGATATCCCGTAGTACGGGGTACATTTAGGACATGCACACTATTATTGTCTGCATTAATTATCTCGTGCGCTCGACTTATTATGTCAAGCGTTCGACTTATTATCTCGCCATCCAACCTATCTAAATTGTACATAACAGATTAGAATTGTGCGCACGAATAAGAACACCGCAAACGGGTACATGATACATTTCAAAACTTCATACGTATTAATTTTCTAAAATCTGTAGGAGGGTAAAATTATTTTTATAATGCGAATTGGTGTTTTAATTAAATATTTGGAATTTAGTCTGACGTCTTGAGAAAACGTAATTATATCTTTGCATACAATGTTGACGTCATAGTATAATGACGTCATAGTATAATGACGTTATAGTATAATGACGTCATAATATGACGTTTGAAAGCCGCACTTTAATCAGTGTTTCAACTATGACCGCGAATGTAATATGTTACCCTTCTCCTCTAACTCCAATTACGTTCTTACGTACGCAATCATTTGTTTATGCTTGCATACGAGCTAACATCCTCGATATCCATGGGTTACGCTTACTTTCGCTCTTTGCACCCCTGGAATATGAATGTCATAGCAAAATTGAAGGCTCCGTGTGCGCCACCTTGTTGAT
>NW_018472693.1:0-765 GCF_002113885.1 Mizuhopecten yessoensis
TTGTGCCTGTGTGTTGACGACGTGGTATATGTTGTGCCTTTGCGTTGTCGACGTGGTATATTTTGTGCTTGTGTGTTGACGATGTGGTATATTTTGTGCCTGTGTGTTGACGGCGTGGTATATTTTGTGCCTGTGTGTTGACGGCGTGGTATATTTTGTCCCTGTGTGTTGGCGACGTGGTATATGTTGTGCCTGTGTGTTGGAGATGTGGTATATTTTGTGCCTGTGTGTTGACAATGTGGTATATGTTGTGTCTGTGTGTTGACGATGTGGTATATTTTATGTCTGTGTGTTGACGATGTGGTATATGTTGTCCCTGTGCGTTGTCGACGTGGTATATTTTGTGTCGGTGTGTTGACAATGTGGTATATTTGTGTCTGTGTGTTGACAATGTGGTAAATTTTGTCCCTGTGTGTTGACGATGTGGTATGTTTTGTCCCTGTGTGTTGACGACGTGGAATATGTTGTGCCTGTGTGTTGACGACGTGGTATTGGTATATGTTGTGCCTGTGTGTTGGAGATGTGGTATATTTTGTGCCTGTGTGTTGACAATGTGGTATATGTTGTGTCTGTGTGTTGACGATGTGGTATATGTTGTGCCTGTGTGTTGTCAATGTGGTATATTTTGTCCCTGTGTGTTGACGACGTGGTATATTTTGTGTCTGTGTGTTGACAATGTGGTATATTTTGTCCCTGTGTGTTGACGACGTGGTATATGTTGTGCCTGTGTGTTGACAATGTGGTATATTTTGTCCCTGTGTGTTG
>NW_018472694.1:0-765 GCF_002113885.1 Mizuhopecten yessoensis
AGATCGAACGATTGTCAGCAGTAAGAGAGTGATTCTATACAATTACTATTTGTCTTTTAAATGTACATGCCTATTTTTATGATAACAGATAATCCTTTTTGCACCTTCATGAGTGTTTTGTATTTGTTTCAAATTGATGTGTCTAAAAACAAATCAAAAGTTTCCAGGAATGTCATTGGCAATTGTTTATCATTAAGTTTTCTCTAGTTTTGACAATGTATTTGATTAGTGAAGCCACAGCATTTTGTAATTATCGAAAGCTCGAAAACGCTTTATTCAGCACCAAACAATATTGTGTTCTTCTCTTGTTGATCAATATATTGATCACGAGATCCAATTAGATACTTTTTCGCCACAAGGAAGATAATATCTGCCAACTGCCATTGAATTGATTGCTTTTAAGATTATTCCAAAATGCTGTTGTAGCTTATTTATTCATGTGTTGTTCTTGTATTTATAATGAATTCGAATTACTGTTTTGTTGACGTTCTGATGGTGTTAGAACCGTTTTGATAGTGGCTAAATTACTGTGCATTATATAGAGCTGTTTTCTAATGTTATCTTTATTGAACGATTGGGAGGGCTAACACGCGTTTGATAACTGACTAGAAGAACAGATTTAGTTATAATTTTGGGATTCAATTTGACTTGTAATTGATTGTTCAATGTGTTTCTTTATTTTATTATTGATATTGTTTTGTTGGTATACATTTTAATCTCTGGCAATACAATGCCGGGTTTGTTAATCCAAAATCCAATACACTT
>NW_018472695.1:0-765 GCF_002113885.1 Mizuhopecten yessoensis
ATATGCATCATAACAGTCAGGTTTTAGTCTTAGTAATGTTACAATGCGGAACACCACGGAGATACATCATAACAGTTTTGTTTTAGTTTTAGTATTGTTACAATACGGAACACCACAAATATAATCATATTAATCAGGTCTTAGTTTTAATATTGTTACAATACGGAACACCATAGAGATACATCATCACAGTCAAGTTTTAGTTTTAGTATTGTTACAATACGGAACACCACCGACATACATCATAACAGTCATGTTTTAGTTTTGGTTATGTTACAATACGGAACACCACGGAGATACATCCTTACAATCAGGTTTAATTTTAAGTATTGTTACAATACGGATCACCATAAAGATACATCATAACAGTCAAGTTTTAGTTTAATATTGCTACAATACAGACCACCATGGATATACATCATACAGACCCGTACACGTTCGCTGTTCTACTTTCAGCGTACCGTTTGCGTAGCATTTCCGTACCGTTTGCGTAGCACTTGCGTATCACTTGCGTAGCATTTCCGTAGTACTTCCGTACCATTACCGTAGCATTTCCGTAGCACTTGCGTAGCGTTTCCGTAGCACTTCCGTATCGTTTCCGTAGCACTTGCGTCTACATCTTTCCATTTAAAAAGCGTTTGTGAAACGTTCGGTCGAAAATTTTACGGAATAAACCAACAAAAATGACGGTTTACACATACATGGACGTAACAGCCCTCATCCCATGGGCCTACTGTGTGTTCCCCACACCAGCATCTAGGCCTT
>NW_018472696.1:0-765 GCF_002113885.1 Mizuhopecten yessoensis
CCCCCCCCCCCCCCCCCCCCCCGCCATGTTTTATATGCAACTTTGGTGCACATTGAAATTATAAAGAAAGGTTCCAAAAATAAATCATTTGGTCAAAAAGCTGACTTTAATTTCATGTCATATCATGAGAGCATTTTTACAAGGTATATTAATGATGAAAATCCCATACTTGTCAATGGCCTCTAAAAGATTCAAATTGGTTCCCTTCGTTCGTTTTATTTATGTATAATTGCTTATACTTAAGATGTAATAGAGAATTATATGATAAAACAAGTTATCATATAACCATATCCATATTATACTCCGCACCAGCCATCAGGCTGATATATGGGATTCTAGAATGCTCTACTGATGCCGACATCTTATCTCCAGATAAGCAGAGTTGTCCCAAATAGAGTTGCTTATTTGGGAATAAGCCTTTCAGAGTTTTACATGCATATTTTTGTTATTAGAAGGTTGTATAATATTGTTTCAACATTATGGCTCAACATGCTTTAGATGTTTATTACTTTACATGATTTAAAACTTTTATATATCACTGGGATCGATTATCCGTGTACCGTTAGAGTTCCGTACAAGTCTTAAGAGATATTCATGCAACATACATGTAATCTGATTATAAAAAATAGTGGTGAATGTTTCCGGTAAGGCCTGATTTTTGTTTTAATGGCCTTAGCGTTCGGGGAATGGGGGCAGTTACCTCAGTCATCCCCCTTAACATATTTACGAGACAAGATTCCACCGGGGCCAAACTGCTGCCCCCCC
>NW_018472697.1:0-765 GCF_002113885.1 Mizuhopecten yessoensis
ACAGATTTGTATAATTGCTGATGTAGTGGTGATATTCACATATTTTTATAATTGCTGATGAAGTGGTGATATTCACAGATTTGTATAATTGCTGATGTAGTAGTGATATTCACATATTTGTATAATTGCTGATGTAGTGTTGATATTCAAATATTTGTATATTTGCTGATGTAGCGGTTATTTATTCACATATTTGTATAATTGCTGATGTAGTGGTGATATTCAAATATTTGTATAATTGCTGATGTAGGGGTTATATATTCACAGATTTGTTTAATTGCTGATGTAGTGGTGATATTCACATATTTGTATAATTGCTGATGTAGTGGTNATATTCACAGATTTGTTTAATTGCTGATGTAGTGGTGATATTCACATATTTGTATAATTTCTGATGTAGTGGTTATATATTCACATATTTGTATTTATCTACATATTTTATTTTGTATAGTTAATTATATAGCTAAGGTTTATAAAACTTGTGTATTCCTTCTGCCATGATAGTAAGTGCAACATTTTTGGTAGATGAAACGGTATTAAAATAAATAACAAAAATCACCAGAAATTTACAAAACAACTTTCTTATGAAGCTATAATGGTATTTGCATTTGACAATAACATTTGAACAATGTACAATTATCTCAAATGTTTGTCCAACTTGTGTTCAATTTAGATGTGATTCCAATCATAGTCATCATTATACAAAGTTTATATCGCAACAGTTAAAATGATTTTCAATATTCACAGTTTAAGAACAGATGTGAT
>NW_018472698.1:0-765 GCF_002113885.1 Mizuhopecten yessoensis
TTTTTGATCGACTTTATTAACATCATGCCAACGGGGACAGCTTACGATAAGTTAAGCGATTTCGATTTATCGATTATGAACTTGCCCTATCTTGAAAGAAACATCCTCACATCAAAAGCCGTCGATGTTTACATGTTGCAGTTGTCAAATCATGTGTCCATATATTTTCTCCAAATATCATGAATTCAAACCAGAATGTCGATTACTGGCGGACAAACATACAAAGCAGGGTACCGAGAAATACAGATCGGTGAGGACTTTTGCCAAGTTTTTTGGTCGCCATTGATATCGTCGGGGAATTAGTTATTTCATTCATTTGCCCAATTCGTATTTAATGAACTCTTACCCATCCCATAATACCTGGCCTAAGGATCATGAAACAATAATACATTTAATGTTGAACAAACATGTAGAACCATAATCTTCATGTTTAAGTAAACAATATTAAAAGCATAATTAATATTGCAAATAATTACATTCTTATGCAGCTTTATTTGGTCACATGTATGATGTAAGTCACAGCCTTATTCCAAAGCAGATTAATAGTCTGGAATCTAGTCTAGAAGGATCCCCGAGCAAAACGCTAAAGAATTCCACTGTCGCTTTTCAGTGTTAGAGTCACCTGTCCCTGATTACCATTTCGACAATGTTGTTATCTCCCCTTGAATAGATTTCGTTTGAGGAACGTTTCGACTCCAGAGTTGTGTCCCTTGCGTTGATAATCTCCAATCGCGAAAGTGTGGGAAAAAAAGCTGTTGTAACGAT
>NW_018472699.1:0-765 GCF_002113885.1 Mizuhopecten yessoensis
AAAAACTCAAATTTAAGTAAGTTACATCGACGAAAATACCGAACTATCTCTCTATGTAGAGCATAAACTGAGCCATATGGTTAAATGTGTACGTGAACGTCGTTTGGGCTGCTTATCACAACAAAGAATAACTCCAGGATGCTTCATATTGCGATATTGTTTATCATCCACAATAATCTTTGACAGTTTAATGACGTGAACAAACAAGTGGGCGTGTACAACATAATCTAATATCCTCTCGATTGGGAGTGATTGGGAGGAAAATAAACAAAAGGCTTTATTGTCGAAGTCTACTATCTGTTAATTTACACACTGATGTAATTTGGTAGCGTAGGACATTTGCGCGGATAAGGATGGCATGTCCGGAATATTGTTCACCATACTATAGTCCATTTAAACGGTGAATTATTGTTCACCATACTATAGTCCATTTAAACGGTGAATTATTGCTCACCATACTGTAGTCCATTTAAACGGTGAATCATTGTTACCATACTCTAGTCCATTTAAACAGTGAATTATTGTTACCATACTATACTCCATTTAAACGGTGAATTATTGTTCACCATACTGTAGTCCATTTAAACGGTGAATTATTGTTCACCATACTGTAGTCCATTTAAACGGTGAATTATTGTTCACCATATTGTAGTCCATTTAAACAGTGAATTATTGTTCACCATTCTGTAGTCCATTTAAACGGTGAATCATTGTTACCAAACTGTAGTCCATTTAAACGGTGAATTATTGTTACCATACTGTAGT
>NW_018472700.1:0-765 GCF_002113885.1 Mizuhopecten yessoensis
TGGCGTGGTCATGGCTGTGAGGGTGGGCATGAGGGTGATGGTGGCATGGTCATGGCTGTGAGGGTGAGTGTGGTCATGGCCATGGCCGTGAGGGTTGACTTGGCCGTGGCCGTGGCCGTGGCCGTGAGGGTGAGGCTGGGTGTCGGCCAGGCTCAAGTTTTAAGGATAAGTGATATAAATGCTTGCCAGTTACAGCATTCTGACATTTTACATGTAGGTTCATTGGAGGTGCAAAATTGACAGGGGGGGGATTTTCTGTTTACAGAAATATTGTAAACATGCAGGTGGGAGGTAACGTGGCCATTTCTGTGATATATCATGATCTGTGATGCATGGTGGTGATTGCCTTTGAAAAGTGAATGTTACTAGAATGTGCACTTAATGTATGAGTTATGAGATAAGCGATCAGTCAGTAAAGCTGAGGAGGTCCTCGTAATGTACGTTAGCTGTGCTTGGTGGGGCTGTGAAGCTGTCATGTTATTTTTGAATAAGTGTATACTTATTATTTATGTTAAATTGCCCATCATTATATGTAAATAGGTAACAGACCTTTTTGTCAATACCATTCTGTGTCTGTTATAAATGTTGAAAGTGCATTTTTCAAAAAATAATTAAAAATAATTAAAAATATGTTGTTACGACAGTGAGGCCATCAGCCTTCTATGCAGAGGTTTGCATTTGATTTTTGGTGCAAGCAAGTATGTTACGTATCACTTGACCACCATAGAGATAGACCATAGAGATAGAACATAGAGATAGACCAAA
>NW_018472701.1:0-765 GCF_002113885.1 Mizuhopecten yessoensis
TCTCAATGTAAAATAGATCTTGGACCCTCTCAATGTAGAATTAACTGCAGACAAACTCAATGTAAAATAGAATTCCAATAAATGCATGGTAAAATAGATTTGGAAAAATCCAATATTCATGATAATATTTTTTGAAAAGAATTGATTTATTTAAGATGGAAGCATAATATGCTTTAATAAATGAAAGAAAATGTGTTCAGGAATACAACGATACAATATTTAGTTCCTGATGCCTTAGTTGTACTTGATATATGTGAGCTTTTACGTCCCTGACAGCTATCTCCATCCTATTAGACAGACATCAAACACAACATCTGAAGGATTCTGTCGGTCCTAATAAGGAGAATATTATTCTCAGGGACGATCTGACCTATACACTTATATGTATTTTAGTGACCTTATTTTGACAGTGTGTGTCATGTAGCCTCCAAATCACCATATCTTATACATTTCTCAAGTTCCACATAGCATGTAAATCAGGTTTTACTTCTAATGTAAAACAATAACACCATCTTATAATTGCTGTAGGGCTCATTAAACTGTAATAGTTGTATATGGTCTGTCATTAACCTATTAGTAATGAGGGTCGTAAATCTCAATGTACACCTCCATAAACATTAGTAATGTTTCTTTAAACCTTTTATACAAATAACCGTAATTTCTTTTTCAAAAATTCAAAGAACTTATTGAATTTTTTTTTTTTGATATTCCAGAAACTTACGGTTTAACGTTTCACTTGACTACCAAATGGCTGATTATTTTGCT
>NW_018472702.1:0-765 GCF_002113885.1 Mizuhopecten yessoensis
TCCCCTAAATATATCAATTGTATGAATAACAATAAAAGTAAATGCTAAAATTTGTGTTAAATGATATTTGTGTTTTAGAGTCGAACTTTTGGATGCACATGGCGTGGGCGTTTGTCAGGTTTGACCCTTGACCTTGAGGCCGGATTTTCTTTATATGACAGTGATACGAAGGTAATGCAGTATTTAATGGCAGTTTTATTTCTAGAACAATTTTGATATTGAACCATTACTGTTTATGTAGAAACCCCCTTAACTACTTGCTTACTGTAAAAACGGCATAGATTTATTACTGTACCTTTTTTTTTCATTTATGAATTTATCTCTTATACATAATAGCTAGCATATGAATTTCTCGCTTGATCATTATTCAAATTCGTCTATTTCAGAGCTACAAGTGGGTCTACAAATTTTCAAGATTAAAGGGATCATCTGATGATGGCAAGTCCAAACTCAAGTTACATTTTAGTACCGAGACGAGTGGCGTTGAAGTTCGAGTAAGTCTTGTTTATTAGCCCACCACCTACAGATGGTGGGCTATTCAAATCACCCTGCGTCGGTGGACCGTCGTCCGTCTGTCATTCCATCATTCCATACGTCCTTAAACAATTCTTGTGCGCTATTTTTCAGAAAGTACCGGAGGGATCTTTCTCAGATTTCACTTGAAGGTTCATCATGATCTGAAGTTATTAATCTCAATTTTTGAGAACAGGCAGCCATCTGGAATTTGAGAGTTAAAGTTTGTTAGCGCTATTTCTCAAAAAGTAC
>NW_018472703.1:0-765 GCF_002113885.1 Mizuhopecten yessoensis
AGAGATTCTACAATAGGACAAAGCAGAGATTCTACAATAGGACAAGGCAAAGATTCTACAATAGGACAAAGCAAAGATTCTTTACTAGGACAAAGCAGAGAATCTTTAATATGATACAAGAGATATTTCTCAACAGGAAATCATATAGATTCTCAAATAGGATTTCACATACATTTTACGTTTATCCGTCTACAAAATGAAAGACAGATGATGTTCATTAACATGGGTGTTGGTAACTTCTAAATATGCACAACCAAGATATTTATAAAACTATACACACACCCAGGGTACTGTGTAGATGTGTTTACCTCTAATACACACTGGTATTTGACTCCACCGTCCATTAGCCTGACATGTAAATGTGTCGTTGTAATAGTCGGGAGGCAGTGTGTATGTGTTGTTACATTGGTACTGGCGGCTCCCAGTTTCAACAGAATTCCCTCCGTCCACCAAATGTGACCCATGCCAAGGAGAGAATGGCTGAGAACAGGCTAAAATAGATAAGATTAATAGTTAAAATTTAGTAATAGAATTTGTGTGATACAATAGATAAAATGTGGTTTTTAGGCTTGAGCACATCATTCCATCTCAAATTTAACTTATTATGTACCTAAATCATGACTTTCCTTGAATAACTTACTTAAATATTATGTACCTGAGTCACAACTATCTTTGTTTACTCACCTTACCTGTTATCTACCTCAGTCACACCTATCCTTATTTACTGACCTTACCTGTTATCTACCTCAGTCACACCTATCCTTG
>NW_018472704.1:0-765 GCF_002113885.1 Mizuhopecten yessoensis
TTAGTACTCGGGTTAGGAGTCCGGTGGAGACGTATCGGGGTTGTTTGTCAATGATGATCTAACACACATGTTTATATAGGAAGCATGCGCCGTATCTGTTTATGTAAATAGTATGATAGAATATTTTTGTAAGGATGTATTTTGTGAATATGTATATACACAAATGCGATTATACTTAGAAATGTGTCGTCCAGTAGGGGTAGGAATTAGTTGATAGGTGTTAAATAGTCGTTGATTGTAGAATGTAATTAATCGATGAGCAACGAGCTTTTATCCCAAATAAGCTCGGATATATATTATTCCATTTTTGTCTTTTGCAATCATTTGAATTTAATTGTTTTATATTCGGACGAAAATAATGAGGGGAATACAATTTAACTCATTTGCAATATCATTTTCCGATATGATAAAGTATTTGTGGTAGATTAATGAATCATGCATTTGTTTAACAAAAGAATACTTGATAGGCTGTAATGAACTACTTCAATGGGAAAACGAGCCGTCTTTAACATGGTTACCTGTAGACTCTACGGTAATAGGAATATATATTGTAATACCTGTCTATAAGTGTCCGTATATAAACAATAGGAAGACAGGGACAAGTAAGAAAGTATTGATCTTGAAATATTAGTCAAAAGTAAAAAGTTGCAGACTATCACCTATTGTAGTTCTATAAAGTATATAAAGTTATGATATCAATGACCAGTCTTCTACCTTTTTCTTTTAGTTGCCTAAATGCATTTTTACGTAAAATAATCTTTGTAG
>NW_018472705.1:0-765 GCF_002113885.1 Mizuhopecten yessoensis
AAACACTGAAACTAGTTTGAAAATACAGACCTGTCCGTAGACCAGACACAGTTACGAGTGGAATCGTCACCAGCAGCAACAGGAGTAAGGATGGATTCATCTTTGTAGAGTTATCAGATACGTAGTCTGTACGCTGTAACGTCGGGAGACCTCTCGGTGATGATGTGGTAAACTCAAACAACCCAATACATTTATAGATGTTTTACCAACAAGCTGTTGTCAGCAGCCTCCACCTGTCACTTCACCATTTCGTACATTTGAACTAAATTTGGAAAATGTAGATATTTTAAACTTATCATTTAGATTATAATGTTGTTTTGCACATTTATATAGGGATAAAATGGCGTTTTGTTAATATTCATGCCGGTATGAACGCAAATCGGTTACATCTTTATTGTTGATAAAACAACTCATTTATATCGTACGTCTATTCGGGCTTCATTTGTAATATGGATGTTACCGATTTGCGTTCATACCGACATGAACATTTGAAAAACGCCGTTCAATCCATATATTTATCTACTTATTGTAAAACAATTAGTTAGTTTAATTTATAAGTTCTAAAATAATTAAGTAATTCACTTTGTTTTGTATGTGTGTTTTCCTTGGAGAGCTTGAGGCAGGGGCATTCTCCATTTTATCTGAAGCGAAAAGAATCTCAATGAACAAGGTTAATCTATGGTGGCACGGTAGTTTAGTGGTAGGACGCCGAGTTCCTGGCCAAAGGGTTGCGGGTTCGAGTCACGTCACGGCACTGTGTTGTAT
>NW_018472706.1:0-765 GCF_002113885.1 Mizuhopecten yessoensis
GGCCTGTGTAGGCTGTATTAGTGATATTTACCTGTCAAAGTGCCTGGCGCCTGTGTTGCCTGCTGTGACGGTGTGTGACTATAGACACAGGACTGTCGAACTTGGTCCCACTGCAGTTGAGACGGACAATCAAGCAGGTTGGCACTACCATCAGGCGAGCACTCGATGAACTTGTTCACGTTGCCAGGCACAGGGAAGTACACACTGCCAGTTGCGATGTTTTGGGCACTGCAGGGATTTGACACCTGGATTCCAGACCCTGTCACCGCTGGCAAAGGGGTTGTCTTCATCTGTAAAAGTGACATTGATGTGTTGTTTAACAACAGGGGAATCGGATCCCTTTCCCATCAACACACTACAAAGTCCCCTTAATTTGGCACTGCTCAGGAGCTCCATTAGTTCGAGTGACAATAGAATGATCTGGTTCAGATCCTGGCCCCAATACATCACACACTCGGAACATATAATGTGAACTTCAGTTCCATCTGGTTATTTTCTATTTCCTTGTTAGAAATGATTAATCAATGATGAGGGATTACAATTGACATCTAATAAAGTGGGTTTATATCAGTCTACTTATGGTGGCATATTTCTGCCATCGACTTTCAACTTATGAGTTTCATATGTCGACACAATTTTTAAAAGATGTTGACATCATTTATAAATGTGTCGCAATAACGTTTAAATGTTGCCTTTTTAGCTCACCTGGCCCGAACGGCGTCAAATTTTTAGCCCACCATCATCTGATGGTGGGCTATTCAAATC
>NW_018472707.1:0-765 GCF_002113885.1 Mizuhopecten yessoensis
CCCCCCCCCCCCCCCCTGGGTGCAGAGGGAGGGGCTGGACACCCAAGGGGCAAAGTTCTTAAAAATCCCTCCTAAGTGTAAAGGGATTTTGACCAAATTTTGTCTGAAGCATCATTAGGATGAAGGGATTCAATTTTGTATAAATAAAGGGTCTGGATAAATCTTCAAAATCCTTCTCCTTCACTTTGGATAAAGCAATTGTGACCAAACCAAAGCAGGTGAGCAGTACAGGCCCTATGGGCCTTTTGTTAGTTGTTTTGGCTGCGATAGCTCTAATGTTGGCCTATGTCACCTCAGGTGAAGGTCCCTACCTGTGACAGTTTGTGTTTCTCAGATCAGCTGAGAGTGCTGACGTGGTTGTGTCCTTGGTCTCCCGTATGTTATTCAGTGAGGTAGCCACCAGCTACTACAAGGAGACCCTGCCTCAAAATGACCCTGGCTGTTCACAGGTCAATAAACCCAGCAAACAGATGTTTGGTTAGTTACTGTTGGTCTATGGAAATAGGGGGTTGAGGCAAACCAAAACCCTCTAGGCCTTATTTAATCTGACATCCCTCTGTATTTCCATTGACTGACAGTAACTTACCAAATGACTGTTTATTTCACCCAGAAACTTTTCCAACATCTAGAAAGTGAAGAAATTATGTGGATATGGTTTTTTTTCCATACTTGAATCATTGGTATTTACACAACTTGTTAAATTTGGAGAAACTGCTAAAAGTAACATGAACAGAAATATTATTCAAAGTGACAAAAAACAATAAA
>NW_018472708.1:0-766 GCF_002113885.1 Mizuhopecten yessoensis
TATCCACTTTACTTTTCCATAAGAAATTAAAAATTTCTGAATTTATTTTTTTAATAAAAATTTCATCTGGATTTGGTAAGGAGATAAATAGATGATTAAATTGGGATATTAATAAAGATTTAATTATTTGTATTCTTCCTATTGGTGTTAATATTCGTCTACTCCAATTCTTAATTATTGACTTAAGTTTCACTAGTCTTTTATTATAGTTTACTTTAGGGGTTTGATGTAAATCTACATGAAATTCTATACCTAATACCATAAATGTTTGACTTCCCCATTGAAGGTTCCATTCAGGATAATTTATCTCATCACTGTACTTTTTACTGCCTATCCGTATAACTTGTGTTTTACTTTTATTTATTTTAAGATCAGAAATTTTTGCAAATAAATTAAGCTCTTTTATTGATTCTTTTAATGATTGCTTCGTTCCATCTAAAATGAGAGAGGTATCATCTGCATATTGTGAGAGAAGTAGAGGAGAGTTGTCTATATTTATACCCCTAATATAATTATTATTTCTAAGTCTTATTGCAAGTATTTCTGAACACAAAATAAAAAAGTATGGAGCTATCGGATCACCTTGACGGCAACTCCTCTTAATTTCAAAAAAAGATGAGAGATTACCACCTTGATTAATTGCAGACATAGAATTTTTATGTAATGTTTTTATCCAACTTCTAATATCCTCACCAAAATTAAAATATTTAATTACATTTTTAATAAACTCCCAACTAACAGAATCAAATGCCTTTTCAAAATCAAC
>NW_018472709.1:0-766 GCF_002113885.1 Mizuhopecten yessoensis
AGAGGTCCCATCTATAACATTGACTTTTGATGTTGGTACATGAGAGGTTCTATCTATAACATTGACATTTGATGTTAGTAAATGAGAGGTCCCAACTATAACATTGACTTTTGATGTTGGGAAATGAGAGGTCCCATCTATAACATTGTGGTACATGAGAGGTTCTATCTATAACATTGACATTTGATGTTAGTAAATGAGAGGACCCATCTATAACATTGACTTTTGATGGTGGTAAATTAGAGGTCCCATCTATAACATTGACTTTTGATGGTGGTAAATTAGAGGTCCCATCTATAACATTGACTTTTGATGTTGGTAAATGAGTTGTCCCATCTATGACATTGACTTTTGATGTTGGTAAATGAGAGATTCCATTTATAACATTGACTTTTGATGTTGGTAAATGAGAGGTTCCCTCTATAACATTGACTTTCGATGTTGGTACATGAGAGGTCCCAACTGTAACATTGACTTTCGATGTTGGTAAATGAGAGGTTCCATCTATAACATTGACTTTTGATGTTGGTAAATGAGAGGTNGTTCCATCTATAACATTGACTTTTGATGTTGGTAAATGAGAAATCCCATCTATAATATTGACTTTTGATGTTGGTAAATGAGAGGTCCCATCTATAACATTGACTTTTGATGTTGGTAAATGAGAGGTCCCAACTATAAGATTGACTTTTGATGTTGGTAAATGAGAGGTCTCATCTAAAACATTGACTTTTGATGTTGGTAAATGAGTTGTCCCATCTATATC
>NW_018472710.1:0-766 GCF_002113885.1 Mizuhopecten yessoensis
TTGTTCTCCATAGTGTAAACAGTCTGAGTCTCTCCAATGTTAACAACCTTGGTCTCTATAGTGTTAACAGTCTGAGTCTCTCCAGTGTTAACAACCTTGTTCTCTATAGTGTTAACAGTCTGTGTCTCTCCAGTGTGAACGACCCTGTTCTCTATAGTGTAAACACTCTGAGTCTCTCCAGTGTTAACAACCGTGTTCTCTCTAGTGTTAACAGTTTGAGTCTCTCTATCTATAGTTAATAGTCTTGGTCTCTCTATCTAGTGTTAACAGTCTTGGTTTCCCCTGTGTTAACTGTCTGGTTCTCCTTATCTAGTGTTAACAGTCCTATTTTCTCCAGTGTTAACAGTCTCGGTTTCCCCCGTGTTAACAGTCTGGTTCTCTCTATCTAGTGTTAACATTCTTGGTTTCTCCAGTGTTAACATAATGTTACTCTCCAGTGTTCACAGTCTGCTTCGTGTGAGTGTAAACAGTCTGTGTCCTTCCAGTGTTAACAACCTTGTTCTTTATAGTGTTAACAGTCTGAGTCTCTCCAGTGTAAACAACCTTTTTCTCTATATTGTAAACAGTCTGAGTCTCTCCAATGTTAACAACCTTGTTCTTTATAGTGTTAACAGTCTGAGTCTCTCCAGTGTTAACAGTCTTGGTTTCACCTGTGCTAACAGTCTGGGTCTCTCTATCTAGTGTTAACAGTCCTATTTTCTCCAGTGTTAACATTATGTTACTCTCCAGTGTTCACAGTCTGCTTCGTTTGAGTGTAAACAGTCTG
>NW_018472711.1:0-766 GCF_002113885.1 Mizuhopecten yessoensis
AAGTTTATATAGTGGTGTCTCTGTAATCAGGTTTTTATGTATAGTGTGATATAATAAATAGCTGGTACAACACGTACAGTTTCGCTCTGTGAATCTTTCAGTTATAATCCTCTGACACGAAAAATTAAAACGACACCCGTACGGTTTGGGTATTGATCTCATCCAATTTCCCGCGGTTTTTGGGTAGCATATTTTTAGATCTGGCGGGAGTGGGTTTATACAGGGAGCTTGTGTGTATTTGTATGTGGTTAATTTGAACTGAGTGTTTCTTACGAAAAGGTTTGTGTGTATGATGTTGTTTTTGTATGTGGTTAATTTGAAATGAGTGTTTCTTACGGATAGGTTTGTGTGTATGATGTTGTTCTTGTATGTGGTTTCTTTGAAATGATTGTTTCTTACGGATAGGTATGGGAGAATAATGTGGTTTTTGTATGTGGTTAATTTGAAATGATTGTTTCTTACGGATAGGTTTGTGTGTATGATGTTGTTCTTGTATGTGGTTTCTTTGAAATGATTGTTTCTTACGGATAGGTATGGGAGAATAATGTGGTTTTTGTATGTGGTTAATTTGAACTGAGTGTTTCTTACGGATAGGTATGGGAGAATTACGGATATGTAAGGGAGAATAATGTGGGTTTTGTATGTGGTTAATTTGAACTGAGTGTTTCTCACGGATAGGTATGGGAGAATTACGGATAGGTATGGGAGAATAATGTGGTTTTGTATGTGGTTAATTTGAAATGAGCGTTTCTTACGAATAGGTTTG
>NW_018472712.1:0-766 GCF_002113885.1 Mizuhopecten yessoensis
GCCCAAGGGCCTTAGCAGTCACCTGAGTTATATCATAGGTACTGGCAGCTTTATTTTATTGTCTAGATGTGATGTGAAAATCAGCATGTAAACTAAGTGAAATACAATACTTGTCATGTCATCAAAGGATAAGAATTTTAAAATATTTGTAAATGTTCCCTTTGGGGCCCCGCTCTAACCCCTGGGGATGGGGCAGGAATTCCAAGTTTACAATGTGATACCGTCATCCACCAAAGATGATTCTGACCAGGTGAAAATAAATTTCCAACAGAAAATTGTCAAAATATACCCAAAAGTGTTGTTTCCCTATATAAACTATAGTAAACTTTACCCCCTACCCAAGGGAGAACGGATAGCTCGGGGGTCCTGAAATTTACAATTTAAATAAAGCCTTTGATGATCTTTTCATCCATGCAGAGAAAATGACTGTAGTATAGGACTTGGAGTCTGGGGAAGAAGATTTTTGAAAAATTGGTTAAAATTTCCCTTTGGGGCCCGCCCTGGCCCCTAGGGTTTGGGTAGGGATCCCAATTTTACAATTTAAAACCATATTCCTCCTCCAAGGATAATTCTCACCAAGTAAGAATAATTTCCAACAGAAAATTGTCAAAATATACCCAAAAGTGTTGTTTCCCTATATAAACTACAGTAAACTTTACCCCCTCCCCAAGGAAGAACGGATAGCTTGGGGGTCCTGAAGTTACAATTTAAATAAAGCCCTCGATGATCTTTCCATCCATGCAGAGAAAATGACTGTAATACCTCT
>NW_018472713.1:0-766 GCF_002113885.1 Mizuhopecten yessoensis
GGGTGAACAAAAAACTTTTTAATAAGTGAAATCAGCTCCTTAAGGAATATTAGGGAGGCAAATACAAATATGTACGTAATGCAACGGGCAATAGACATACTGAAGGTGTGTAGGCAGTGAACAAGCACAAGCTCCGTATATGTGGTGAATGAACACTCGTATGTCTCATAAACTACACGGAATAACTAATTAGCATTATTTATATATATATTTCTAAGCCATATATCTATCTCTTCTTTGTCTCCCCTCTTACATGTAGCTATAAATCTTTATTAATATCATATTTTGACACATCAAAAGTTTTATCATTAATAAGCTCAAATATTGGGTGATGTTTATATGTAGCGGAACTTGACTGGGTTGATCGTCTGCGATCAGATAGCTCAATTGTTAGAGCGTTCGTAGGGTACCGGGTTCGAATCCCTGTCTGGCCGTGCATTTTTCCATCTCCTGTTACATGTATATATATATATACAGTGGTGTCGGAGTACATGTATGGTAAGCCATAAAGGATAGCTTGAGAAAGAGGAAAATAAATTAAAGGAACAGAAATAGAAACGGAAACAAAATACATACAACTAGTGAATGCAAAAAGATTTATTCCCAGATTTGGACGTTTCAAAGTCAGAATGTTTGCTGACAATAACAGAACTAAGTGATCTCACTGTGGTCAAATTGACCATCCTTTTCACAAGTGTTCGAAAACAGTGATATGTGCCAGGGTCCAGACCACCTGACCAGGAATTGCAGCGGTTAGGATACACAT
>NW_018472714.1:0-766 GCF_002113885.1 Mizuhopecten yessoensis
GTTAATGTGAACAGATTGATGCTCCCCATATAATATGAACGGTCGAAAATTAAGATGTGGTAAATTTGTGATTTAGGTGTATAAAAGTCTGGTTCTAAAGTCATGCCCAGGTACATCAAGTACAGAAATCTTGGACTAGGAAGTTTATAAGTTTCGGCTTCTATAAGCTAAATGGTCTAATAATCTACAACCAAACCAATAGCAATAAGTTGATTTCATCGTGTCCAAATCTATTATTCCGAAGCAGATACGATATAGGGCTCAGAGTACATGGCAGTGCCTGAGTTCACCACGTCCACAGGACGTCGTGCCGAGGCTCCACGTCTACCTCTCATCCCTGATTCCAGTGTCAGCCTTATAAAAGGTAGATAAGAACAGGTTTAAGACAATTTATTCTGAAACGACAGAAATTCCACATTAAAGAGTTGGTCCAGTCAACTGCTTCATGAATCTTGTTTCGGATTTTCTTTACAATTGATTTTGCTTGGCATCGTTGCCACACCATCCCAATAAATACTCATCTACCAGCTGCCCAGTGGTAGGAAGCTGTAACAGGGTTTGCTGCTTGGCACCAGGCTCCAGCTAAGACAAGTCCTCAGTATTGGAAGAAGCCTAACGCAATCAACCTCTGTAATCGCCCAGGCACAGACACAGCAAACCACTTTGATTTCAATTTGATTCCTAAATCTGGATCAATTTACAAATAAGCTTCCATTCTTGTCGATTTTGATATATGTTTGTATATATGTGTGAAGTGTTTTCATCC
>NW_018472715.1:0-766 GCF_002113885.1 Mizuhopecten yessoensis
TCATTCACGGGTCTAGCACGGTCACGTCATGTCTTCGACCCTACAAAACAGTTCGTTCATGGGTCCTATGAAGTTCCCACAGTCACAAATGAATTATCATAGCATGTCATTATCATAGCAAATTCTTTCGAGTGTGTCCTGTCAAACACACTTTCCCTGATGACACGCCATCTAAATGCGTATAAGTCTTTATGTCTTTAAATGAATGTTTACAAAACTCGGATTGAAATCCATTTGATAGGAAAATTTTACAAAACATTAAAAATCACAAGAAAATTGATTCTCGAGGTCTTTCGGTGTTATACAATATCTCATGAAGAGCTGTTTAGCATCGAAAGTCCTCGAGCTTTTTAAATTTTGGATATATAGCTTTCCCCATTGCAGTGTGAAGGGAACCAGTATCTAGTGGCTACTGACATTAATAAAAATCACGTTTGGACTACCTATCTTACTTCAAATTTCTATTTAATTATAGAAAGGAGCACATGTATTTGTACAAACCGCCATTTCATTTATATTTTTTGATATTTTTACATCTTTAGAAAAAGGATATATTCAGCTAATTATAGACGCTATATTTCACAGACATGACATTATGAAATCATTAACGGGGATAGAACAGAGGTGTATTGACTCCTGGTGAGAATAACTAGTTATATCCTATAGACTCCTGTATTAATAACAGACTCTAGCTTATCAACATAAAAACTTTAAACCAAGTATACCTGTTCCATTGGATAGTTATATCAACCATGTCATGACTAAT
>NW_018472716.1:0-767 GCF_002113885.1 Mizuhopecten yessoensis
AAATAATTTTGTTTTATGAATACAACTCTCTTTATTTATAAAAACTGATGCCTTATGTGCTGTTTAACTGTTGTAAAATAGGATCAATATATAATGATAAAAAGATCACCGGCATTTTCCATCACATATTCTTTAATGTTGCCGACAGGGGAAAAAGTAGTTCCAACCTAATTATTATAAATTCTATTCTTATAGTGTGTTTTTTTTAAATTGTAACAACGGACATACCTTGTTGACCAATTTGATTTGAGTATTTGTTATTAAAACAAACGAACATCAATTATAACTACTTAATGTATATATACTTTGTGAGTGCTGTGATCTCTCAAATATCAATTAACTTCTAGCATTAGCACTACGTGTATTTTCCGTTACTTTACGCAAATTAATAAAAATGGATCTCTTTTAAAAAGTATGATCGTGCAATCGAAATAATTTGTTCTATAGAGTGCTAAGTGAGCTTCAAAGATTGTCAATATGAATAACAAAAATGTCAATTGTTTTTAAAACATAATCCTTTAATCGCCATTCCGTAAAATTTTTCGATATATTATAAAATATATTTTATCGCAATCCTTTACAGGACAATGAACGGTCTAACCCTAGCAGTTATTGTCACGGTTTGTGTCGGCGTGACCTTTGCCACCAGTTACCGCCCCACCTACCCTACACAGGATGACGACTGGGACCTGTACCTCCAGGGGTCAGTAGAAAGCAGTGGGTTCAGGGGATCATCCAGGAATAGCTTCGTCGGAAATGTTTACCCT